>NC_058133.1:68835570-68856280 GCF_016433145.1 Gracilinanus agilis
TGATGCAGAGCGAAAGGAGCAGAGCCAGAAGAACATTGTACACAGAGACTGATATACTGTGGTAAAATTGAATGTAATGGACCTCTGTACCAGCAGCAATACAATGACCCAGGACAATTCTGAGGGATTTATGGTAAAGAATGCTACCCACATTCAGAGGAAGGACTGCAGGAGAGGAAACATATAAGAAAAACAACTGCTTGAACGCATGGGTCGGGGTGGACATGATTGAGGGTGTGGACTCGAAACTACCACACCAATGCAACTACCAACAATTTGGAAATTGGTCTTGATCAAGGACACATGACAAAACTAGTGGAAATGTGCATCGGCCATGGGTGGGGGGAGTGCAGGGGGCGAAGTGGAAAGGAGGAGCATGAATCATGTAACCATGTTAAAAATGAATATTAATAAATGTTTGAAAAAAAAATTTAGCCCTGGTACTGCCTTCAGCTGGGACACTTTACTGAATCATCTCCCTTTTGCCTTCTCTTTCCAAAGTTATAAAGCACAAAGCCTTCTCAGATTACTTTGCTCATACTCATCTGTCTATATGTCTTTAGTAGGATGTAAGCTCCTTATGGGCAGAAATTTTTTAAAAATTGTTTTGTCTTTGTATCTCTAACACCCAATGCCTTGCCTTGCACATAGAAGACCCTTATTAAACATTTGGTGAATGGAGTCAAAATGGAACTGAAAGGTGACTGCTCTTCTCTCAGCTTCAGTCTTCAGTAAGATCTTTTACTTAAGGCATAGTGAGATGGACCAAGTGGACCAGTTATTTGTCTGATGCCTCTCTTTTATGGTACAAATGAATGACTTCAGGCAGAATATGCTACCTAAACACACAATATTTCAACAAAATTTACTGATTAAACTGGATTATGGTTTTTATGTTGGCCAGACAAACAGAATTCCTAAGGAATATTTCCTGTCCTTTTGTCATTTCTGAGATGCTGGCTATATGAATCTGGGAGAAATAATGATAGGTTTGGAAATTCAGGGTTTGACCAGCCAGCCTCCTCAAGTAAGTTATGGTCTTGAGTTAATTGAATTGTTCTTTTTGGAGAATTTCTTAATAAACAAAGCTTTAAAAAGAACAACAACAAAAATATGCAATTTTCTTGTCCTTTCAATTAGTGAGGATGCCACACCATCACTTCTTTTAGTAGTATTTCCTGTTTCCATTTTTTTCAATTGTAAAGGAAGAATGAAGATTACAGAGCATTTGCCCATCTTGGGAACACTGCTCTGGTGCCAGCTCAGTCCTCTCCATTGGCAAAAGGTCTTGATTCTTTACTGATCAGCCAATCATTATAGTCTTTTTCTACCTATGGAGAGCTGTCAGATACAATCTTTATAATTCATAATGTAGTCCATTTAAACATTGGAGATCCTTATCCCATTTCCCCTTTCCTTTTACTGATGAGTTGAATCTCCCAATGCTGCATATTGCTGTGGTCTCCAAGAGTAAAACTAATTCAATTTCCCTCCTTATAGTTCTGGGGTATGCCAGAGGAATCGAGGGTGTCTTTCTAACACCACTGGACTGAGCCTCCATTCCATTGTTGTAGTTCAGGGTTGAGAACTGTGTAGATGAGAAAGAAGGAATAAAGGTAATTAACTGTTGATATTCTCTTGTACTTTGGGGGGATATTAATAAAGTTTAAGATTTCCCCCCATGTCTTTGGAATCTTCCCTTCTTTCATCACCTATGGCACGAATGTCCTCTTTACAAACTTGGTCTAATATAGTTCCTTTTTTGGTCTTAATTCTTTTTAAAACCATTTCTACCTCTCCTAAACATATCTGATGATAGAGTTGACAAGTTGTTGGTTCCATTGTCCTCGATGGTAAAAACAACTTTTTGAAATAATAATTGCAAATTTTTTTATTTTTCTCCTGTATGTTGCCTTTCTCTTTTTATCCTTAAAATTTTGGGGATGACTTTGTTTCATTGTCTCTCTTGTCAAACTTTCTTTAAATTGGTTTATTCTCTACTGCTTCTCTGTTTTATGAGATGATATTGCTCATAATCACCTGTCATCTTCCTTGGCTAAATTTTACAAATAAATTTATATTCTAAACTGGTATTGCCTTTGGCCATCATATTTCTCTGCTTACTAAGCATGTTAAATGTTCATCGACTAAGACACTTTCTTGGCTCTTTTAACTTTTGAGTTGTGACAATTAATTTACATAGGTTAAATTTCTGGATAAAATATAATTGGTTTTTGATATAATTCATATTGTCAGTTTCCTATTTCATCATCAACTACTTGCTTAAATGGTTTAGAACCAAGTTGTTTCAATTTTATGCTCTATTTTCCCCCTATTATTTTTTCTGACTTTTTACTAATTCTGATCTTTCTTTTGACAGGTCAGTGATCTGACTATATAAAGACAGTTGATTTAAAGAATCTCCTACATCTATAATGTCTTTTCCTGTCAAAATACAATTGCATTTATAGAATGTTATTTGGGTCTCACTATGTTCAGTGTTTACTAATTCTTTTTTGAAAGAAAATGTTCAAAATGTGAAGACATGATTTCTTTGTGGTCTTGAAATCTTTAGTCTTTCTTATTCCTTCTTCCTGAACCATGACGACCGATGTGTTTCTCATAATCTTGACACTTTCCCACTATTGCACTGAAGATATTTCATATCAAAGTGCATTGTAGTTTAATTGGAGAGTGTTTTCAAGTTCTTTGAAGAATTCCCCTAACTATTCTATTCATTGATTGAAATAACTGTTAGTGCATAAGCTGCAGCTATATCATGATCTTTTTTTCAGATCCTTAGCATGAGCACTATAGCACAAGGTGACCAAATGTCCCATGAAATATTGCTTTTTGCCTTTAAGTATATGATAAAGCCAACTCCAACAACTCTTTTCTTTGCCTTTCCAAGAAGTACTTGTAAGCCATTTTTACATTTAGTTGCAACTTCCTTCATTTAAAGAAGGAAATTAATCAATTCATATTTGCTAATGATTTGCTAATGATAAAGAAATTTAAACCCTGAAGCATCGATTTGTGGACACTAATGGATTTAACAAATGCAAAACATATATGTATTCTATGGCAGCCTCCTCTCTAGTAAAATACAAACTCCTTTATGACAAGGATGTTTTTTTCATTGAGTCACTAGCCCCTAACATAGTTCCCTGTATGTAGTAGATGTTTAATTAATATTAGTTGAATTGAATTGAAAACATCTTTGCAAACAAAGCTATTATTTTAAAAACATGATTTCATCTTCCATCCAGTTGTGGTTCAATAGAGATGGAAAACATTTCCACAATTTTAGCAGAGAAACATTGCCATCTCTTTAATTTTTGGCTACTTAACAGCTTCTGTAATTTCAAACAAAAGAATAAGAATTGCAAGATATTTCTATAACTCAGTGCCAGCACTATAGGCACAGACATAAATGAACTAGTAGTTACCTGCTGAACTCCAGGTAGCCCTCTCTCATGGCCAGTGCTGATTATATTGCTATGTGGAAGGGATACACACCACAAATAGGATACAACCATCATCTCTTAGTTGGGGGTTCTACCAAAGCAAGTCTATCCTGTAAGCCTGAGTAGGTATATATCTCCTCATGAAGGCAATTAGGTCCCATCCATTCATTGCTGGTTACCACTTTGTAGTCTAATCACTCTCTAGCATGTTTAAGTTTCTAAATGGGTTTTTTGTTGGATGCTTGGTAGAGAGGAAAATGTTTGTCATAACAATGGGATGAGAGTAGTTCAACTGTGGATCACCTAACCTTTTTTTTCCCTTGCAGAGTGAACTGTATATATATCCCCTTATAAGCCAGGGGCTACAGCCAGTGGCTCAGAAAAGAATTGTCTTGTCTTCTGAGTGAAATGGAGAATAGATTCTTATTGTATATACAGTTTCCTGGGGAACCTCTAGATCAAAGAGCAGGTCAGTGGTCTGTGATGAGACTTGGCAATGGCAACAAAATGATTTAGGATTTAGGGAGGGAACTGGGACGTCAGTTCTAATAATAGCAGAATCCTCATGATCATGCACCAGTCTAGATGGAATTTATCCTCTAGGGCCCTTCCTTCCTTCCTTCCTCCCTCCCTTCCTTCTTCCCTTCTTTCTTTCCTTCTTTTCTTCCCTTTCTGCATTGTCTTTTTTCTTCAGAATCTAAGGTACTTGAAGGTCAAGACTGCCTTACTTCTTTTACTTGTAACCTCAGTACTCAGCACAGGACTACCAAATAATTATTATACAAAATAAGTGATTAATATTAACTTCATTAAGCATTGTCTACACTTGACACAAATGCTACAAGGCTTCTTCATAACTAATCTACAAAACTATGCTAGGTTTTCTCTGAGGACGTGGTTCTAAACTAGGGAAGGGCCTGGGATTCTGTCACTGATTCCAGTATCTAATCTACTCTGTGGAACTGCCCAATCTGAAGTTAGTCCTTCATTTTCACAAGATCATAGATTACTATCTGGAAGTGGCCTTAGAAGCAATCTAGTCTCTACCTCCCTTATTTTACAGAGGGCAAAACAGGCTGAGAGAAGTTAGGAGAAGAGAACAGCTAATTATTCATCCCTACTTATTGCACTATGCTAAGCACTTTTTCAAATATTATCTCATTTGATCTTCATGATATTCCCGTGTTCTCTTTTTATAGTTGAGGAAACTGAGACAGAAAGAGATTAACTGATTTGCCCAAGCTCACACTAAGTAAGTGTATATGGCCACATTTAAACTCAGATCTTTCTGACTCTAGACCCAATGTTCTGCCCACTGTACCATGGAGCTGGTGAGTTAAATGGGGAAGTTAAGTGACTAAGTTAAGATCACCCAGATAGTAGGTGACAGAGGGAAGATCTGAGCTCACGTCCTCAGATTCCAAAGCCAGGGCCTCGTAACACAGGGTCTTCATTCAGTTGGTTAGTCAATAAGCATTTACCAAGTTGTTGCTATAATGTCAGGCACTCTGTTAATTGCTGGGGATAAAAAGAAAGGCACCAACATATCCCTGACTTTAAGGAGCTTACGTTTTAATGCAGTTCTATGTGAGAGGTTTATGTTGTTCAATCCTAAAGCATTGGTTTTAGAACTTAATAGAACATCAAATCTCATGATCTTCCTTAAAAAATGGAAAACTCCAAAAAAACCTTTTATTTATATACATTGAATCTATTGAGATTTACCATATTAGAAATTAAAAAAATAAAATGGAAAAATATCTTTAAATTAATTAAAAACAACAATAATAAAAATGTCATATACAAATGACATATTTAATATAAATAACTACATTTTAAAAAGTTAATGGGAAGAATGATCTTTTTTACATGTTTTTGTAAAATGATTAATGTGTGGCTTAGAAGAAGACATCTAGAATCTTGCCTGGTTCTGCATTCAATCTACTGTGGTATATTTTTCTGGGGCAAAATATATGAAGAAAATCTGGCCTTATTTAAGTTAGAAGAGTATTTTAAGAGACAAATAACATCTTAATATTATTATGAAAATTGTTTTGACTACCTGGATCTCCTGAAAGGTTCTAGGGTAGACTACACTTTGAGAACCAGTGAAAAATAGTAGGAGAGAAGAATTAAATGATTCGATTCAGAACCAGGGAGGTGGTACTTCTTTTGGACTTTGCCCTCATCATATTATCACATCATGAGTATTATGTTAGCTTTTGGATGCCACATTTTAGAAAGGACTGAAGCATATTCAGAGGAGGGCAATAAGGATGATTATGGGCTTGAACATCATACAGTAAAAGAATTGGTTTAAAGAAACAGGGATGAGAAGACACACTGAGGATACAATAGCTAGCTTCAAATATTTGGACTATTCTCTGGTTTAAAAAAAAGAGGGACTCATTCTATTTGGCTCCTGAGAGCAGAACTAAGAACAATGAGTGGAAGCTGCAAAGAGAAAGATTTAGGCTTAATGTCAGAAAACTTTTGTGAGGTATTAAGAACTGCCTTGACAAGTAATGTGTTCCCTTCCTCCACTGGAAGTCTTCAAACAAAAGCTGGATGACCACTTCCTGAATAAGGTGTAGAGAGGATTCTTATTCAAGTATAGATGGGAGAAGATGGTTGCTGAAGACTTCTTCAATTCAGATTGTGTTATTGTATAATGAGAGAATGTCAGAATTGGATAATTGTCTTCAAAAGGAAAGAGTTTTCTGTGCCAGACTACAGGGTGGAACATTACAGGGAGGGTGGGGAGGACATACTGTAGTATTTAAGTGCTGTATATTATCATTAAAAAATTTGGGAGAGGGCAAGAATGTCGAACTCAGGCCTTGATCAAACCACATGCAGCTGCTAGACTGCTATCCTCTGGAAATTTTTTCTATTTCCTTCTAGGCTACTCAGATCCTGATCGAAAGAAGAGATGATAGCTGTAGGTGGGATTTCGTAGATGAATTTTGAATGTCTTGGTTAATTTGAAGGACATTTGAAGAATTGGCTATAACTTCTATGCCAACAGCCTGTTTTTAATACCTGTAATACCACTGACCATGCCTTTGGCTGAAAGTATTGAATTTCCCTGTTAAAAGATAGATGCTTTGATTAAACTGCTGCTCCCAGACTCTTAGTGAATGACACACGAACTCTGGGTTCCAAGGAAAAAGAGCACAAGCTGGTTAAAAGGCAGTGAATGACCTTCTACATTTAGTTAGCCGAACTCATCATTACTATGTGGCTTTCCCTCTGTACAATATGGGACAGTTGCCTGTCCCACAGTTGCCTAGAAGTAACCCTACACCCTGAGAAATGAAATCTTTTGGCAAACAGTATAATAGACATTGGAATTTTTTTGGTGGGGAGGGGGAGAAAGCAATATGAGCCTGAAATCTTTATTCCACACAGCATGGATGCATAAGAGAACATTGGAGAAAGGAACCTGTGAATCAGTGGAACATGGAAAGATCTGGGTTTTCTTATTAGATTCTGAGAGAATAAGGAAGGGCATTCAGAAAGAGATCTCCTGAGTCGCTTTCTGCTTTTATTTAGAATTGGGAAGTGGAGAGACTTCATTTAATTTTGCTTTTGTGATATTTTTTGCCTTACCAGTTGTATGATAATTCATGTACAACCCAGATCAAATCTTTTTCCAGCTCAGGGAAGGGGAAGGAAAGGGAAGGAGGGAGATAAGTCTGATCATATAACTTAAGAAAACTTGTGTGGAAATTTGTTATTACATGTAATTGGTAAAAAAAATTGAATTAAAAAAAGATTTTTGAAACATTTTGATTCCAGAGCCTATGAGTTGATTAAGGAATAACAACGTATCAACACTCTCAAATGTCTCCATTTTGCATGTGAGAAATAGAGACACAGAAAAACTGAGTTTTTCCTTTTTGTGTTGCTCCCTAATTTAGTGGCAAGAACACATCCCAGCTTACACAGTTTTCTCTTTTCAATCAGATTAGGTTTTTGTGACCTAAATCTCTTTGAAAACCTTGGAGAAAGTATTACTTAGGACTGAAATCAAGGCTTTCCCACTAATGAATGTGAGTACTATCATTTGTGCTTAAAAGTTTCAGATTATGGCAAGTCCTTCCCTTCTCTGCCTCTCCTAATACAGACACTTCTGGCCCTTCAGTGGGTAGTAGTAGTAGTAAAGCCACTTATTTCTCTCTTCTCAAAGAAAGGCATCCCCTTGATAGACATTTAATCTAGGTGGTTTAGGAGTAAACAGGAAAAGGAAAGGACTAAAGTTTCCTTTAAGTATTATAACTCCAAGACACAACCTATTGCACATAAATAAGCTAGTTGGGTTGATTTGGGAATCCAGTAAAATGAATAAAGGAATCAACAAGCAAGCATATAAACAAACAAACAAAAAAACAAACACAAGTCAATCAAACCACTTTTTGACAACACTGTTTTTGGAGAATCTATAATATGTCTCCTACTGTGCTAGAAATTATGTATATAAATATATATGGACTATGACTACTATGCTGTTATTTAAGATGAACAATCATTTGTGTCAGGTGAGTACTTTGTCTGGCATTTGCTAGGTTTAGTGGCTTATTCAGAGCTTCTGACTATGTCTAAGGAACTATTAGACATTCCCTAGCGGGGACTTTTTAGTCTCCACATCCAAGAAGACTGGAGGTAAAATGGTTGGCAGGTGGCCCTGAAGACATAAAGCCCAGAGGTTTATGGCAGAAGTTAATGCCCAGCGGAGACAAGAAGACCAGCAGAGTGACATATTTAGTTCATTTGAGAAATTGGGGATTGATAGAGGTGTGAGGAGGGAGATGATAGAGTGAGAGAATGGGGAGCAATGTTGCTCTAACAACCATTTAGAGATGGGACAGACGTAATGCAGCACCCACGTACAATATCTATCAAGAGGCTGAGTAAAAATAATATATGGTGATATTGCCAGAAGATTTAAGTGGTCCTGTAGCATCAGAAACATGTCTGGTCTGGCCAAATATGCTCCCTTATTATGTGTTCCCAAAATTTAGCCTTACACTTTTCTACTCTTCCCACTGTGATCTGTGTATTTATAGATGGGTATGACTTAGCTTTGTTGGGGGAGGATATTACATTTTCCCCAATTTCATTAAATGCAATGGCGTTAAATTAATTATATCATCTGGATGACCACTCAAAGTAAACATATCAGTGGGAGCTCATAAATCACAAATTTTGAATACAGATGCACAAAGCATCTTCAATAGCTTTTTTGGATATATACATGTGACACAAGAGCCTTCAAGAGTTACAGAGTGTCTGCGAACCTCTTCTAGGCATAAGGGCAGAGCAAACTCGTTTTAAAAAAATAGTGGACTGATATTTAATGTTTATTTGCTGCACTCTTCTACATTTCTGTAATTTGAATTCTTTCTTTTGCCACCTCTTACCCCTAGTGATATAACTCAGTTCCAGTGTGGGGGTGCTTTCTCAGACCTCTGAAGAAGAAAGAAGGTTACCAATGTGATCTCTACTGTACTTCTTTCATTTCAATTTCATTTTAATGTATCTGTGTTTTCATCAATATGGAAATTTCTCAATTCTACAAATGAAAACCCTGTTTTATTCTTGTCCAGGTCCTCCTATAAGTATACAATTGAACATCTACCAGTGTACTAGAGATTTTATTCTAAATTCTTTAATATTTCACGGGTACTACTAAAACACTCAAGATGCTCATGTTATCTACCACTCTCTCAGAAGACTGGCTCACCTTATTTTCCAGTCATATATTCCTAAAATGGTATCTTTTATATTCTTTCTTGGAATCAACATAGAAGGGCTTTATTCATCTCTCCATTGACTTTGGAGTGACCCACAATTTTGATTCTTCAGAGATTTTGTTATTCTATAATTCATAACTACGTAGCATCAACAGAAGAATAGTGGTGTTGGATAAATGGATTTTTGTGTCAGAGAGCAGCTAGAGATCAATGAATGTGCTATAAGACTTCCCAGAAAAATCCTACTCTTCCCTCTCTTCTAGTCTACTCTGGGACCACCCCATTGTTCTCTTGTAGTATTTATTCAATAGGAGGCCATGATAGGATATGATAGGGCTATGATAGTAGGACACAGTATGCTGTCCATCTAACTCCACCTCATATTCTGAACAGAGATTCCTCATCTATTTGATTTTTCCTGTGTGATTTGTGAAACATATCTTTTGAGTGATCTTGACTCTTTTTAAGGAGGCCCTATAGTATTTTGAGTTTAATGTAATCTGAATATCATCTAAAAACAGGACTATTTGGAGGAGGATTCATCATCCATAGGACAATCTCTTTTCCATTTGTACTTTGCTAATGACATCTTTGATGACAATAGCAAATATTTTAAGTAAGCACATATTTTCTTATTTTATTCCTTACTTTATGCTGGTAATAAAGAAAAGTGAAAAAATTCTTTGTAGTTACATTTATCAAGGAATCTTATGATCATAATATCAGCATGAGATCCACATAGTTGGAAGAAATCCTTTAAAGTTGTGTTCAGCTCTACTTTATCAAATACTTTAAAAAATGAATGAAAGAACAGGCGAGTGAAAAAGCATTTAAGTTCTCACTAAGTGCCAACCACAGTGCTAAATTCTGGAGATACAAATATAAAAGCAAAGACAGTCTTTGCCTTCAAGGAATTTAGTCTTTTAAAAATAATTTTGATCTATCTGTCTGTCTATTTATCTGTCTATCTATCTATCTATCTATCTATCTATCTATCTATCTATCTATCCAAATTATACATAGTAACAAATTTCCCCTCAAGTTTTTCTAAATTATAGGATCAAACTTATCTCCCTTCCTTCCTTCCTTCCTTCCTCCTGGTGCTGACAGGTGATTTGATCTAGGTTATACATGTATTATTATGCAAAATATTTCCATATTGTTCATTTTTGTAAATGAACAATCTTATAAAACCAAACCCTCAAAACATAAACATTTGAAAAATCATTTGCTTTCATCTGAATTCTGACTCCAACAGTTCTTTCTTTGGATAGCATTCTCTGTCAGTCTCTTAGAATTGTTCTGGATCTTTGTATTGCTGAGAGTAGCTAAGTCTATCACATTTGATCATTCCATAGTATTGCTGTCACTGTGTACAGTGTTTTCCAGGTTCTGTTTATTTTACTCTGCATCAGCCCAAGAAAGTCTTTCTAGTTTTTTTGAAGTCATCCTGTTCATCGTTCCTTACAGCACAATAGTATGCCATAATTGGTTCAGCCTTTTCCCAATTGATGGACATGCCATCACTTTCCAATTTTTTGCCACTACAAAAAGAGTTGCTTTAAATATATAAATATTTTTGTACAAGTAGGTATTTTCTCCTTTTTAAAAATCTCTCTGGGATACAGAGCTGGTAGTGGCAATCTTGGGTCAAAGGATATGCACAATCTGTTAGGCCTTTGGACATAGTTCCAAATTGTTCCCCAGAATGGTTGGATTAGTTCACAGCTTCACCAGCTTTAGTGTCCCAATTAGTGTCCCATTAGTATCCCAATTTTGCCACATCCCCTCCAACATTTATCATTTTCCTTCATATTGGCCAATCTCATAGGTATGAGGTGGTACCTCAGAGTTGTTTTAATTTGCATTTCTCTAAATAAGAGAGTTTTAGAACATTTTTCCATATAACTATTGATAGCTTTGATTTTTTCATCTGAAAACTGCTTATTCATATCATTTAACCATTTGCCAATTGGGAAATAACTTGAATCCTTATAAACTTGATTTAGGTTTTTATAAGGACCTCATAGCCTAATGAGGGAGACAATTCATAATAGGCAGTAATAACCAAGGAGGGGCACTTTGGTTCAGAAAACTATGAGGAGAGGGGGCAGCTAGGTAGCTCAGTGGAGTGAGAGTCAGGCCTAGAGACAGGAGGTCCTAGGTTCAAATTCGGCCTCAGACACTTTCTAGCTATGTGAACCTGGCCAAGTCACTTGATCCCCATTGCCCACCCTTACCACTCTTCCACCTAAGAGCCAATACACAGAAGTTAAGTGTTAAAAAAAATAAAAATTAAAAAAAAAGGAAACTATGAGGAGAATAAGACCAGAAAGGAAAAGATTGATATGTTGCATGTGGAACAGTAGCATAATTTATTTGATCATAGGCCATGGTTCCAGAACTTGAGGCCTGGTAGACTTTGGGGGGGAGAGAAGGGAAGTAGGAAGAGGAAATGGTAGGAAGAAGTGAACAAAAAACATGCATTAATCACAATAGAACCATCCATTATCTGTGTTTCCTACCATCTCCATGCCATATTGCCCCCCCACCCCGCACTTGGGCCATCATCCTCATCTTCTTCTCACCAGAATATTGGACTCTGCCCCTGAGATGCTACAGCCTGATTCATTAAAAAAAGAAAAACAAACTGTTGAAGAGCCCCATGTAATAGTAATTATACTATTAATATACATTGATTCAGAAAAGGAATGATAAAAAGAGACTATGAATTCAATAATGCTTTTTAAATGTGTTTAATTAATTACAGAAATGTTAGAAAAAACTTGAAAAAAAGTAATACACAAGGGTGAAAGATATTAATTAATTTACAAAAGGTATTTTTGCTTATTTACATCTTGGAGATTTACAAATGGATTTGTAGGTCTATGGCTCCACTCTACCTCATCCCCCAACCATGACCCATCATTTGTGAGCTATTTTACACATTTTATACAATTATATAATTGTGTGACTGTAAAGATAAAATCTATTGCAAAAATTTTTTTGGTGAAGTTCTACTTATTTTTTTCTTCTATTTTTATCTCAGACAATCCTGATTTGTAGAGATTATTCTCATGAAGATTTTTCAGAGATGAGAAAGTAAGCACATAAGTTAGTAGTTATTAATTTTCTTGATTACTTTTTTTTTAAAGGTAGTGATGGTGATAATAGTAGAGTATGATGAGAGGCAGCATGATTTAGAGAGATAACCTCTGAATATGACTTTCTATGGGAACTTGAGGAAGTCACAAGTTTTCAGTGCTCTAGGAAAATCTAAGATTATAGAGAAGGAGTTATTCCATGTTGGTAGAGGGAGTTTTCTTACCTGAGAGGTCCCTATACTGTGAAATCACAGGTCTAGTTCCTAATCCTAACAATATAGTCCATGATTTTTCCTAATTAGTTCTCTTCTTTCAAATTTTTAAAAATTTGTCCTTTAATGCATCCATTTTGTTGTCTTGACTTCAGCATGGATTTTTTTCCATGTAATTATTTTGAAGAACCAGTTTTGAATTGAAATACCATTTGATTCATATTCAAGACTCATATTTAAGAACTGAGAAATCAGAAATAATAAATCAAATGATATTATATATACAAAGACTTTGTAACACCTTGAGGAACCTAGTTGGTGCAGTGGATGGAGTGCTGGTCCTGGAGGCAGGAAGACCTGAGTTTAAATGCCACCTCAGAAACTTATTAGTTGTGTGATCCTGGGCAAGTCACTTAATCTCTTATAGCCTCAGTTTCTGTTACTGTAAAATGGATACACCAATAGAATCTCTCTTCCAGAGTTGTTTAAGGGATCAAAGAGATAACATATATAAAAAGCTTTGCAAACCGTAAAGTGCTCTGCAGATATTAGCTATTATTATGTAAATTTAGCTATTATTAATAATAATAAACATTAACTACAAGGACAAACCTCAATCAAGCATAAATGGTATTGATTCTTTAAAAATCAATGAGAGTGGAGACAAATGATCCTGAGTCAGTCTTCCAGGGGCTAATTACTAGAGCCCATTAACCTGCAAGTACTTTGGTTCAGTCCATGGTCCAGTAACATCCTTTTGGTCCTTCATTTCCACATAGCACTGCATTGGTTCCTGTCCATCATTATGGGAAAGAGAAATCATGAGCATATATGGACTTTTGTTGAGACAGATATGAAAATATATTGATCCAGGAGAAGCAAATATTGTCTGAGGCAAGTCTGAGGTTGCACTTAGCCTTGAGAGGGAATATATTTCTTCCTCTGCTAAAACCCACATTCTATTACATTTATTTTAAGAGTCACTTATTCTTGCACAGTGAAACAGGCTAGGATTTCACCTCCCTATTTGTTCTCTTACCAATTTTTTTCCTTCTGTTTTGCAAAAAAATATATTGAGAGGGGGCAGCTGGGTAGCTCAGTGGAGTGAGAGTCAGGCCTAGAGACAGGAGGTCCTAGGTTCAAATCCAGCCTCAGCCACTTCCCAGCTGTGTGACTCTGGGCAAGTCACTTGACCCCCATTGCCCACCCTTACCACTCTTCCACCAAGGAGCCAATACACAGGAGTTAAGGGTTAAAAAATTATATTGAGAGGTAAACAAAATCATAGGTTCAGAATAACTTATTTATAGCCTAAACAAAGAGTCAAAGCAGGTGTCCTGATACTTATACTCAACTGAATTGGTTAATGCCAATAGAACCAGTGGAAAAAATATTCCCCAACTAGCTCCAACCAAAAACTAGTTCAGACCAAGTTCAAACCAATTAAAACTATCTCAGGCCTCGCTAGATAGAACTCATTGGCTTATTTGGGGTTTTAGTGATTGTGTAAGAAAGAAAACTGACATAATGAAGTTGACAGTATTTTGAATATTTTGTCCCACATTTTTCTCAGAAACTAAGATAACATGCAATGTTTTGCTTTGAGCTAATTATTTCTTTTAAAAAAATATTTACTTTTGTCTCAATCTGTTCCAGTCTTTTGGGACTTATGAAGGCTTTTATAAAAGAGTTAGACAGGCCAGTGATGGTTACAGCAATAGACCTTTATTATGTGTCATTTTCATATAGAATCACAAAGTTTGAGAACTGGAAGGGTACTCAGGATTCACCTACTCCAACCTCTCCATAAAATGAATAATAACATACTTGACAAGTGGCTGTCCAGCTTCTGATTAAAGTCCTTCAAAGAGGGAGAATCTGCCACTCTAGGTTGCTGACTACTTTGGGACATCTTTAATGGTCAGGAAGTTTTTCCTCACATTGAGTTTAAATTTGCCTCTGCCACTTCTACTTCCCTCTCGGACTAAATGGAGCAAATTAAGTCCTTCTTTCTCATGACAACCCTCCCATTTTTTGAAGCCAGCTATCATACTCTTTCTGAGCTTTATCTTCATCATGAACACATGTCCTATTCTTTTAACATATTCTCATATGACATTGGCATAGAACATACAATTCTGATTGGATTCTTCTGGATACTCTCCAGCTTGTCAATGTTTTCATTTCAACCACAAGTTCCAGAACTGAATGAAATTTTCCAGATAGGTGTCTAGTGAGGGCAGAGTACATTGACACTAACATTTTTTTGTTCCTGAAAACTATGTTTCTGTTCCTCTCTCCCTGTGCCTCAGTTCCACACTCACAGATTAGAAGCAATGCCTCTTAAAGTAGCCCAAGATCATATTAGCATTCTGGCTGGCATATCACACTTCTGATGTGCTTGCAGTCTGTTTCAGAAGAATTGCTGCTGATACAGAAGTTATTATGATGCTATACAGAATTTTTTTGTATCTAAGGGTAGGGTTTTATTTTTCCCCATTGAATTTCATCATATTAGATTCAAATCATTGCTTTAATCTGTCAAGCACTTTTTGGACCTTGACTCATCATCCATTGTGTTAATTATCCCTTCTAGTATTGTATTATAACATCTATAAATTTGATGAGCATAATGAGGAACATATAAGTGTCAAGTCAAGTAAAGATTCCAAGAGTACTCCACTGGAAACCTCCTGCCATGCTGACATTAAACTAGTAAGAACTGCACGTTGAGTCAACTATTTGACTAGTTCTGAATCCATGTATTTATTTAATCCAGAGGCATCAACTACACAGCCTGGCCTGTGGAACTGAACCTTGTGAATGAGCCCCAAACCAAATTAAAATGTAATTGGAAAATAGCTAACAAAATAAATAAAAATATAATAGAACATAAATAATCAATACACAACTTGCAGGAATCTTGTATATGGTTTAGTATCCCTATTTTCTATTCAAGTTTGACAACAATAATTTAATCCATATCTCCCTATTTTTTCCCACAAGACTGGAACGAGATACTTTATTAAAGTCAAAATTAACCATACCTACAGCATTCTTTCCATCTACTAGCCTTGTCAAAAAAGTATATAAGATTAGGCTGGTATGACTTATACTTGCTAGTACTTTTGTGATGATCATTTTACTGTTTAGATATTATGATACTTAAGATTTTTAAATATAAGGGAAAGGGTTTATATTTATTTCTATTGGATTTCATCTTATTAGATCCAGCTCAATATTCTAGTCTCTCAAGTCCTTTTTTGGATACTGAATCTTTTATCCAGTATTTAGATGTCTGCCAATCAGCTTTTTAATTATATGTACTAGAATTTTCCTTGGATTCATAATTAAGTTCATTTGCCTCTAGTTTGCAGACTCTGTTCTTTTGTCTCTCCCTCTTTCTCTCCAAGTTGTTAAGGTAGATAAAGGGATTCCTAAAGGAAACAGAAAAAGTCTTCAATATGGAAAAAAATGAAGTTTATGGTAAAGTAAGAGAGACTAGACCCTTGCCAGGAAGGTAGAGAAATGAAAAATAGAGAAAGGTTCATGGTTAAAGCTTAAAAACAGATCCACCCGATAAAGGATTTATTTCTTAAATATTTAGAGAACTAAATTAGATTTATTTATAAAAACCGTTGCCCTCCATCTTGTAATTGGGGTTAAATGACTTGTCTAGGATCATACAGCTAGGAAGTGTCAGAGGCCAGATTTGAACCTAGGACCTCTCTTTTAGGCCTGGCTCTCTATCCACTGAGCCACATAGCTACCCCCTGAATCAAATTTATCAGAATACAAGCCATTTCCCAATTGGTAAATGGTCAAAGGAGATAGAGAAGCAGTTTTCAGAAGAAGAAATCAAGACTATCAAAGTTATATTGAAAATACTCTAAATTACTTTTGATTAGAGAAAGGCAAATTAAAACAACTCTGAAGTAGTTCCTCACACTTATCAAATATGACAAAAAATGAAACTGGTAAGTGTTGAAGGGGATGTGGAAAAATAGGGACACTGATGCCCTGCTAGTGGAGTTGCAAACTTATCTAGCCATTCTGGGGAGCAATTTCAAACAGTGTTCAAAGATCTAACAAATTGTGCTTCTTAATAGGTCTGTATCTCAAAGAGATCCAAAAAAAGGAGAAGGACTTATTTGTACAAAAATATTCATAGTAACTCTTTTTGTGGCAGCAAAGAATTATAAATTGAGGGTATACTCATCAATTCAGGAATGGCAGAACAACCTGTGGTGTATGATTGTAGAAATGAGCAGGAGGGTTTTAGAAAAACCTGGGAGACTTACATGAAGCTGTGCAAAGTGAGCAGAACTGGGAAAACATTGTACACAGCAACAGCAATATTGTACAATGATCAACAGTGAATGACTTAGCTATTCTCAGCAATACAGTGGTCCAAGACAGTTCCAAAGGACTCAAGATGAAAAATTCTATCCACCTTCAGAGAAAGAATTAATGGAATCTGAAGGGAGATGGAAGCATACTATTTTCATTTTATTTTTCATGTTTTATTTTTTATTTTTTGGACTGTGCTTTCTTTCACAGCATGTCTAATATGGAAATATGCTTTGCGTGACCACACACACATAACCTGTATCAAATTGCTTGCCTTTTCAATGAGGCGGAGAAGAAAGAGAAAATTTGGAACTCAAAATTTTAAAACATAAATGTTAAAATTGTTTTTTAATAATAAAATTTTTATAACAAAAAATTCTAACAGAGGTCTAATTACTCAAATATACAAGGAACTAAATCAATTGTATAAAAAATCAAGCCATTCCCCAATTGATAAATGGGCAAGGGACATGAATAGGCAATTTTCAGATAAAGAAATCAAAACTATCAATAAGCACATGAGAAAGTGATCTAAATCTCTAATAATTAGAGAAATGCAAATCAAAACAACTCTGAGGTATCACCTCACATCTAGCAGATTGGCTAAAATGATAGCAGGGGAGAGTAATGAATGTTGGAGGGGATGTGGCAAAACTGGGACATTAATGCATTGCTGGTGGAGTTGTGAACTGATCCAACCATTTTGGATGGCAATTTGGAATTATGCCCAAAGAACACTAAAAGAATGCCTGCCCTTTAATTCAGCCATACCATTGCTGGGTTTGTACCTCAAAGAGATCATAGATAAAAAGACTTGTACAAAAATATTTATAGCCACGCTCTTTGTGGTGGCAAAAAACTGGAAAACAAAGATATGCCCTTCAATTGGGGAATGGCTGAACAAATTGTGGCATATGCTGGTGATGGAATACTATTGTGCTCAAAGGAATAATAAACTGGAGGGATTCCATGTGAACTGGAAAGACCTCCAGGGACTGATGCAGAGTGAAAGGAATAGAACCAGGAGAACATTATACACAGACTGATACACTGTGGTAAAATAGAATGTAACGGACTTCTGTACTAGCAGCAGTGAAATGACCCAGGACAATTCTGAGGGATTTATGGAAAAGAATGCTACCCACATTCAGAGGAAGAACTACAGGAGTGGAAACACAGAAGAAAAACAACTGCTTGAACACATGGGTTGATGCAGACATGATTGGGGATGTAGACTCGAAACGACTACACCAATGTAACTCTCAATAATATGTAAATAAGTCTTGATTGATCACACATGTTAAAACCAGTGGAAATACACGTCGGCTATGGGGGGAGGTGTTTGGAGGGTTGAAGGGGAAAGTAAGAACATGAATCATGTAACCATGGAAAATTGTTCTAAAAAAAATTAAAAAATTTAAAAAATAAAAAAAAAAACGAAGAGGAAAAAAATCTATTTATTCTCCCAAGAATGTATTAGTAGAGCCACAGAATATATTGGCTAAAAGGTCACCTAGACATATAATATAAGGCAGAGTAAAATAGATTGGTGGATGGATAGATAGATGGATGGATAGATAGAATACTTATTAAATGCTATTATATAACACATATATAATAATATTTATATGCCAGCTACCACATGTGCTATGTGATTGGGATACAATTACAAGGAAATAAGAAAGTCTCTGCGCTTGAGGAGTTTATATTCTAATAAGAGAAAATTACACAAAAAAGTGGAATGTTGTGTGACTACCTCAGCCAGAAAAGGCAAAAATCTCAGCTATCAAAGCTGAGAAAGCCAGGGATAAAGTCAAAGTTTTTGTTAGGGTGAAGAAGAGTAGTAGCAAAGGTGATTTCTTATATAGAAGAACTAAGGGTAGGCTATGACTGTAATTAGGTATACCTTATTAAAAAGAAACTAGATTCGTAAGATGAAGGGCAGATTAACATTATATATAATGATAATAATAGTTTGCATTTATATAGCACTTTAAGGTTAGCAAAGCACTTCACAAATATTGCATTTGAATCTCACAGTCCTGGGAGACAGGTGTTATTATTATGCCCATTTTACAGATGAGGAAATTAAGGCAAGCAGAGGCTAAATGTCTTTCCCAGAATCACACAGCTAGTTTTTGTTTCAGCAGTATTTCAACTCAGATCTTCCAAACTCCAGGTCTAGAGCTCTATTCACTATACCACCTACTCTTTTGAGGAAATTGATGGCCCTAATGGGGAAAGTATGGTACGATGTATTTGGGAGGCCAAAAGAGGGAGAAACAGAATTTGTTTTGTCAATGGAGTATATTGCAGACCACTGGGACAGAGAGAAAAAATAGACAAGAGCTTGGGAAACAGATTATGAGTATGATATAGAGGCATGTTATAGTAGGCAAGATGGGGACCTTCACTTGTCCAGTCATCTGCTGGAGCTGACTCTCCCAAAAGAAAAACAGTTAATAATTTCTTAAATTCTCTTATCTAAAGACTACTGGCCCATACAGCTACTTATGAGCTGTTGAAGGTCTTCAAGTACTATTAGTGCATTCTGAATCTCACACCCTGGGTAAAACACTGACTACCTCATGCTAGTCTAATCCTGGATGATAGATAAGGTGAGAGTAGGGAGGGAAAAGAATAGGGAGAGAAAGCAGGAGAGACAAATATTTATATAGAGGGAGAAAGAGAGGGAAATAGATAAAGAGAATGGAAAGTTTAGGATTAAGCTTAGGAAATAACTTTTAGGGGATAGGAGAAATATGGGAGGAAGCAGAAAAAACATAAAGAAGTAAAAGAAGTAGCAAGAAACCAATATTATAGAAAAGAATAATAACAAATATAAGAGGGGATGTAGAAAAATAGGACATTAATGCATTGTTGGTGAAACTGTAATCTGATCCAGCCATTTTGGAGAGCAATTTGGAACTATGCTCAAAGTTTTATAAATTTGTGTATACTTTTTGACCCAGAAATACCAATACTAGATTTATATCCCAAAGAAGTCAAAGAAAAATAAAAATGATCTATATGTACAAAAATATTTATAGCAGCTTTTTTTGTGTGTGTGATGACAAAGAATTGGAAATTTAGTAGATGCCTATCAGTTGGAGAACAGCTGAACAAGTTGTGGTATATGATTGTGATGAATTATTATTGAGCTTTAAGAAATGACAATTAGGATGCTAGAATTTAGATTGAAGCATATTTTAAAAACTTTATTGTTTTGGGGATTTTTTGATCTGTGTTTTTTTGCAACATGGTTAATATGGAAATGTTTTACATGACTTCACTTGTATAATCTATATCAAATTGCTTGCCTTCTCAAGGAAGGTGTGGGGAGGGAGAAAAAAAATTGAAACTTGAAATTTAAAAAACAAATGTTAAAAAAATTTTTACATGTAATTGAGAAAAAAATTTGTGCTTTGGATGTTATTTTTTCAAACATCAATAAACAAACATTGTTATATTTAAGAAATTAGAACAGAAAGAGAGGAATGTACATATAAAAAAGATGTTTAACTCATATATAATGGGTTTTAATATATACATATACACATTTAATATATATACATATACATATATTACATTTAACATGATAGTTCCTACATTTCCCTTCTTATCTGTCCTGAGAGCATTGAGGGGAGAGTGGCCAAAATCCTGAATACTCCAGAGAAGTCAAGGAGAACTTCTTTTGATAAGAGGCAATGAGTGAGGCAAGCTCATTAGAGTTCCATTTTGAAAGTGTAATTCCAAGAGAGTTGAGGGTAAGTAGGAAATGAGGCAGATTGAAGATTAATTAAGGAATATGTATTTGAAGG
>NC_058133.1:68865001-68951646 GCF_016433145.1 Gracilinanus agilis
TTCCTTCCTTCCTTCCTTCCTTCCTTCCTTCCTTCCTTCCTTCCTTCCTTCCTTCCTTCCTTCTTTCCTTCCCTCCCTCCCTCTTTTCTTTCTTTTATTTTTACCTGTCAAAACAATTTTCAATATTAATTTTTTGACATTTTGCAATTCATGTTCTCGCCCTCCCTCTCCTCTTCCCTCCCCAAGATGGCAGGTAATATGATATAGGCTATACATGCGCTGTCAAGGAATATATATTTCCATGGTCATTTCCATGGTCATCATGTTGTAAAAGAAGACACATACTGCATATATAAAAAAAAATCCTGAAGGAAATAAAGTGAGAAATGGCATGTTTCAATCTGCATTTGGACTCCATCAATTCCTTTTAGCTAGTAGACTTTCCTCTCTACCACATTGCTCTTTTTGACCATGCTACCTCTCAAGCCCTGGCTATTTTCTGGCTCCTCACATGATCAACAAAAACAGGTTACTGACAGACTGTTGTGGAGTGTGACTAGAAAGGATGTCATAATCTCAATTATCCTGAAAATTCTTTTTCTTTTTAAACCTTTACCTTATATCTTAGGATCAATATTAAGTATAGATTCTGAGGCAGAAGGTCAATAAGGACTAGGCAATTTGAATGAACACAGGGTCACACAGCTAGGAAGTGTCTGAAGTCATATTTGAACCCAGGACTACTTGCCTCTGGGCTGGTTTTTTATCCTCTGAGCTACCTAGTTGTTCCTGTCTTGATAATCTTGATAACAACCTTCTGCCTATTGAAATGAAAGGAGAAGACTGCCCTGGATTATCCAGAAAAATGGTTTCAGTTTGGAACCCAGTTCAGGGACCCTTTCAGAGATATTCATTATTTTGGGTCAGCAGGATTTGATCTTCATTTCACTTTGACCATAGGATTTCTACAATTGCCATGGTAACATTTATAAAAATAAACAGCACTAGGTGATGGATTTGACACTGAGGTAAAGTCAATACATGCTGAGTGGTTTTCCCATCTAAATGCAGGTCAACACCTCATTGCTTTGAGCCAAAGGCCATTGCAAAGTCATCCAAATTGGATCAATGGGACCAAATTGTAGAGAAATAATCAGAATGAGCCCAGAGGGAGAGGAAGTGGCCTCTCAGTGCTGAGGCCCCATCTGCTTAGTCTTCTTCCCAGAGAGAGCTGCTTGACCCCATGTCTTGTAGTGATGTGGGAGCAGGGCCAGGCTTCCGTAATAAAACATGATAGACACATTCCCATGGTGCTAGGACACTAGACACTTAGCTGGCTCAGCTTCTGGGTTAAATGTTTGGTTGCTTTTTGATAGAGTTCTACCTTGGTCAGGAAGTCTGACTCTTGACCCCTGTGGCAGTAACTCTGGAAAGTTTTCAAAATTGTCATATTTCTTTTTGCTGGGAAAGAATAACAACTTGTTTATTAAGGTCTTTTAGATCCCTCAGAGGAAGAAATGTCTTACAAAAAGGAAAGTCTGTGTGGTAGGGGAGGAGAATGGAAAAGGATTTGTCAAAAAGAGAGCCAAGGTCCTGCCATTGGTCTGCTTGTCTCCTTAAAATGTCAGGATTACATCTTTTTGCCCTCCTATCAGTTATCATGAGTATGTCTGTCTCTGCATCCGTCAGAATCTTTTTTTTTTAAACACATACCTTCTGTCTTGGAGTCAATACTGTGTATTGGCTCCAAGGCAGAAGAGTGGTAAGGGCTAGGCAATTGGGGTTAAGTGACTTGCCCAGGGTCACACAGCTAAGGAAGTGTCTGAGGTCAGATTTGAACCTAGGACCTTCCATCTCTAGGTCTTGCTCGCAATCCACTGAGCCACCCAGCTGCCTCCAATCAGAATCTTTCTTGAAAGTTCAAGCATCAAAATTAATTTTCCCAACCCTTTGGAGCAAATGCCTTTAGTTTTTGTTGAGTCTAGAAACACATCTTGGCTGGACCAAGCAGTATTTTAAACCTGATTTTCTACAATTGTTTAAAACCAGTAATTGGGCAATTCTTCTGACATTCTTGTGGTTTGGTATAGAGGGCTAAATTAGACTAATACACCTACTTCACAGATGAGGATACTGAGACCTGGATTGGGCAAGCAGCCACTCAGTAGGAGGAGAGACTGAGATGATGTATGTTGCATTGGTGTCTGTCCAAATATTTAGACCATTAGGAATATATTCCTAAGTGACTCTTTTGGAAATCCTAGATAATAGAGTTCTTCTAAAACCAGAAACAGTCCCCTCATTTATATCAATTTGTGGCTAATGGTAATGTTGGGGTGAGGAAAGAAGGAAGGAGGAAGAAAACCCTGTCATTTAACATAAATATCCATAGCAGTAGCTAGAAATTGGTTTGAGCTTTTAGTTTAGGGCAGCAGTGGTATTCGTCCCCATCCCAGGGTGCCAGTTTATTTTTAGAGAATTTGAATTGAAAGTAAGTCATCCTACCATTGGTTTGGAGAAGAGTGACCAATCATCCCTCTGTCTCAGTCAGACCTTTAGCTATAGAAGGCTTTCTTACCCTTTGTTTGTTTGTTTGTTTGTTTTGGTGACACCAATCCATTTGGTAGTCTGGTGAAGCATATGGAGCCCTCTTAGAATAATTTTATTGAGTACATAAAATAAAATAAATAGGATTCTTAAGGAAGCCAATTATAGTGAAATACAATGATCAAAATATATTTTTTAAAAGTTCACAGGCTATAGATGAATAACCTTGAACTAAACCACCCCACATAGTTGGTAGTTTCTTTAGTTTGATTCAATAGTTGAACAATTTTAGACTCTCCAGTGTTCTCCAGGGAAAGGAATTCTATAACTTCTCATGTTAACAAGTCCAGCTCTTTGTCAGGAAAAAAGTTTCAATTGATCTGTAGTTTGTCTTTCAATGAGACTGAAATTAGCAATGTCAGGGAAAATAGCAATAGTATTTACTAATTGACTAATATAACGATAATTGACATTTAAGTAGATGATCTCATTTAAGCCCCATGGAAACACTGGGTAGTGTTATTTTTATTTTATAAATGAGGATACTCAGGCGATTCTTACCCTTGACCATATACCTACTAAGTATCAAAGATAGGATTTGAACCTAGATTTTCCTGATTCTTAAGACTTGTGGTCTAGCCACTAATACTATGCTGCCTTGAAAATTCTAATAGAGAACTCACTCACAAAATGCCTTGAATCCCTCACTTTCAAAAGAAGACCCTATTCCTTTTTAATTTAACAGGAAAGAAAACATGTACACTAACCTAGACTAAGATTGTCTGTGGGGAATAGACAGAGCAAAGGGTGATCTCACTTAGTTGGTGATCAGGAGAATTGAACTAATAGATCTTCTCTCTAGGAGAAAATGGAGACCAGCTTGTGTTCTGAGTCTTAATATTTATAACATCTCATATCCCTTCAGTGCTATGTTGTGCAGAACTAGAGAAATCATGGATGGAAAAGACCTACTGGATATCATCTTCTTTGTTGCCTGGGAACCTGGCAGTCAAGTTTTACAATACATTTCTATGGGTTTTCCATTACATTTCCTGGGAAACTATTCCTCATTTTAATAGTCTTTGACATTAGGAAAATTTTCTTCATCTGTTAGTGGTACTGCTTTATGCCATTAATTTCTATTTCCTTCTCCATCTTTCCCCTTTCTCTCACCAACCAACATCTGTCTATGCTGAGAAATTTGGTGATGTCACTCCCTTCCCTACATGTTAAAACAACAACTCTTTCCTTCTGTGTGTTGGGTGGAAAATTCAGAAGAACTCTTTTTTTTCTTTTATGCACTTGACAGAAGTGCTAGGTTGAAAAGGTCCCTTTGCCCCCCAATTTCTTTGAAGCAACCAGCCGCCCAGGAAAATCTGAGAATGATGTGTGGAATCTTTGGGACTGTAATTAGCAAGGACATCATGTTACAGTTAGGAATGACAAGTAACACTGGGGGCTAATGCTAGGGTTTCTGGGGGTTCTCATCTTCCAGTCTCTAAAAACAAACATTGTAAGGGAAGGTTTTGGGCAGCCCTGCTGTGGTTTATGGCAAGAGTCTGTGGGCTATGTTGCATTGATTCAAAACTTCTTTAGAAAGTCATCTGCACTCGATTTGTGTCTCAGAGAATTAGTGAGATGAAAAGGATAGAGAGAGAGGAGGAGTTAACTTTTACTGCTTTGTTTTTTTACCAGAAAGGAGAATTTTTGACAGTGGCACGCAGTAGGTGCTTACTTGATGAAAACATGCTGGCAATAAACAATTGGGATAAATTGGAAAGACCAAGGAAGGCCAACAAAGAGGAGTGCAAATGACTCTTCCTCTGTCAAACGAAAAAAATAAATATCCTCTCTTCTAACAATTAAGTAAAACAAATGTGCACTTTGACCATGCCACGTCAGAAAAAAAATATGATTTGTTCTGCATTACTTAGTCCATCCATTACCTCTTTGTTAGGAGGTAGGACATATGATTTATCACTGGACTTCTGGAGATGTGAATGGTTGCTAAACTGATCAGAATTCTTAAGTTCTTTAAAATTATTTTCCTTTACAATATTATGGTTATTTTGCAAAAATCATTTTCCTAGTTATACTTAATTTACTCTGTGTCAGTTCATACAAATATCCCCATACTTCTTTGATTCCATCCCTTTCATTCTTCCTTATAGCACAGTTATGTTCTAGTATATTCATATATCATAATTTTCTCAGCTATACTCCAATTGATGTCTCTTCTCTCCCAATAAGTTGAGAGCCTGGCTCACAGTTTCTCTATCCACTTCAATTCCTTCCTTCATATAAAAGGACTTCCACATATATATTAATATCCCTAAATTCCTAATTCCTCAATCTATTCAACTTTCATGACTATTCCTCCATTCCATCTCAGCCATATGTAGACACTCTTTACTCCTCAGAATTTTTCAGAATCATCTGCCCCGCTCTGATTATTATACTCTTTCCTTCCCAATCTCAAACCCTTGGATGAACCATTTCAATTTTATTCAGTCTTCTACTCTTGAATGCCTTGTTCTTTTGTCCTTTTGCTGCTCATGCCTTGCGAAAACACAGCCCTTAATTACTTCCTAGCTCCTTCCTACTCAGGCACTGTGGAACAGAACCAAACAGAACTGGAGTATGATGATTGGATCCACTACAAATTTATGTTATCTAACCTCAAAGGAGCCCTTACTGTGGCAGGGCCCTAATGGATTCTCTATCCTAGTCATTATTCTAAATCTTTTCTTTTCCCTTCAAGCTTACTGCAATACACAATCTTCTCCCTTCCCTTCCTCTCCTCTCCCCAACTGAGAATCTCATCTTATCCTTCTTGAAATGACCTTCAAGGCCATTTGTCATGAGTTCTTTCTTTTTCATCTCATAGCACCTTGACATCATCTCCCACAATCTCCTCCATCATTTAAGTCTCTGATGAGGAGATGATCTTTCTCCTAACCAAAACTACTTCCTGTACATGGATTTTTGATACCATTCTCTTCTATCTTTAACAAGAGATTGCCCTCATTATTGTCCTTTACTCTTTCTCTAATCTTTAATCCCTTCCTATCCACTGTTTCTTTTTCTCTGCTGCCTATAAATATTCCCTTATTTCTCTCATTCTTTTTTTTAAACACTTACCTTTCATCTTAGAATCAATACTGTATTGGCTCCAAGGCAAAAGAGTGGTAAGGGTTAGGCAGTGGGGAGTAAATGATTTAGCCAGGGTTACATAGCTGGGAAGTGTCTGAGCTAGATTTGAACCATGCCTACTAGCTATCACTCTATATCTATCCTCGCTTTCTCAGCTAAACTCTTTGAAAAAGCCATTTATACCTACTGCTTCTAGTTCATCCATTCTCTCCAAAATCCTCTGACATCTTACTTTTGACTCTTGATTGTTCTCTCCAAAGTGACTAAGATCTCTAAATCAAATGGCCTTCTCTCAGTCTTCAACCTTCTTGACCTCTCAGCAGTCTGCTGACCATGTTCTCCTTTTTGATAATCATTTGTATCTAGGTTTTTGTGATTCTGTTTTCTTGGTTCTACTCCTGCCTGATTGCTTCTTCTTACTCTCCTGGGCTGCTTCTTTATCTGCTGCGCCCTTTAACTGTGGGAGGCTCCAAGACTCTACCCTGAGCTGTGTTTTCTATCTCTACTCTATCACTTGGTGATCTCATTAGGTCCCATGGATTCAATTATCCCTATGCAAATAACTCCCAAATCTAGGCCCTAGTCTCTCTCATTAGCTTTAGTTTTGTATCTTTATTTACTGGATAATTTTAACTGGATGCATAATTATCTCCAGCTCACCATTTCCAAAACAGAACTCATTATCTTCTCCCCCTTCCACTTCTCCAATCCCTTTTGCTTCTTATATTTCCTGTCACTGTTGAGGGCAACAACTCCTCCTAGTTATCCGGGATGGCAGACTCAAGGGTTATCCTTAATTCTTCATTCTTACTCAATCCACAGTTGTGAATAGTTGTCAAGTCTTGTTATTCCTATTTCTATGACATCTCTAATATACATTTCCTTCTCTCCACCCACATAACCACCATCCTAGCTCAAGCCTTCATCACTCCTTGCCTGGACAATTGCCATAGCCCCTTAAGGTATTTTTCTGTCTCAAATCTCTTCCCACTCTAATCTCTCCACATAGCTGCTGAAGTGATTTTTCTAAAGTACATATGTGACTGTGTCACTCTCCTCTCACTAAATAAACTCCAGTGATCTCTAGGATCAAATAGAAACTCCCCCTCTTTTTTTTTATTTGAAGGTCTTTACATCCTGATCCCTTCTTATCTTAATGGTTTTCTTACGCATTCCTCCTCTCCAAGCACTCAACAGTCCAGGCATACTGATGAACTTGCTGTTCCTCATAAACAGTGCTCCATTTCCCATCTCCATGCCTTTGCATTGGCTATTCTCTATGTCTGCAATACATTCCATCCTTGCCTCTTCTTAACAGAATTCCGGGTTTCCTTCAACTCAGCTCAAGTACCACTTACTACAGAAACCCTTTCCTCCCCCATCCCACAACCCACAGTTGCTAGTACTTTCTCCCCTATGGTTATCTTATATCTATACCTTATATCTACTTTGAATGGATCTTCTAAGTATAGATATGTCTATTTATATCTATACATGTACATGATGTTTCTCCCATTAGAATGGAAGCTCCTCGAAGGCAGGCAATATTTTTCCTTTTCTTTGTATCCCTAGCAATGAATACAGTGCCTTGCACATAGTAAATGCTTGATAAATGCTTGCTGATTGATTTATTAATTTGCATTCCCCCCAATTCTCCAGGAATTCTAGGTTAGTTGCAGAATTTTACTTTTGAGAGACTGGCATATTAATTTGTAGTTTGTAAAGAACCAGGCAGACTTTTCAGCACTATTGCTAGGTCAGTACAAGAGTAAAATTTAAAATCTAGTTGGGCATTTTTTTAAGACCTCTAAGTTACATGTCATCTGTAGTCTAGTTGTGATCCATTTCAACTTGATAGTAATCTAAAATCACAGCAAACAGGATGGGAAGGTGGGGAAAAAGGAAAAGAATCTCTATATTCTAAAACACTCATAACAGCTCTCTTTGTGGTGGCAAAGAATGGGAAATTGAAGGGCTACCCATTAATTGGGGAATGGCTAAACAAGTTATGGCATATGATTGTGATGGAAGACTACTGCCCCACAAGAAATGGCAAACAGGCTAACTTTGGGAAACGTGGAAATATCTACATGAAATTAGGAAGAGTGAAACGAGTAGAAGCAAGAGAACATTACATATAGCAACAGAAACATTTTTTGAAGAATAAGTTGTATATGTCCTTCTCCAGAGAAAGAACTGATAAATAGAAATAAGTAAGTTTTATATGTACACGTGTCTTTTGTCAAATGATGCCTTTTCTAATGGGGGAAGGGGAAGGGAGAGAGGGGATTAACTGTGTATTTTAATGTAGCATATAAAAAAAATAATTAAAAATGTCTAGGTCACTACATCCCAGAGCTATGAGTCTCATGATGGCAATAGATGCAAACAGTTGATGTCTAGGCTCAACATCCTGCTCTGGGAAGCTATCAGCAGACAGTGGCCCAATGTTTCTTGTCAACTTCATGAAAATTCTTGAATCCATGAATGAGGACTGGCTTGGTGAAAAGAGTTTTGGATTTGGGGAGGGGAGGTTTTGATCTAAGTATGGTTTCTAGATTTGTCATTTAACTGTGTAACTGTGGGCAAATCAATTGATTTCTTTGGTCCTCAGTTTCCTCATCTGTAAAAATCTCAGTGGGGGTGGGCATGGGACTGAACACAGTGGCCTCTAATGCTACTTCTCTATGGTCCTTTCATTCTTTTTTGTTTCCTCCTCTGGATACAGGCCTCTGGGAAGAATCCACTCCCCTCAGCTCCAAGGAAGCCCATGATGGGTTTCTGCCATATATTTTATTTCCCTTTGGGGCTCCTGCTCTGGTCCATACTACAGGCAGCATCAGCTCCAGCAACCCCTGACCCTCCCATCTGCAGCAATCATGAGCAGCAGGTTATGTTTAGTCACACCTACAAGATCGATGTACCAAAGTCCTCCTTGATCCAGGTGGAGGCTGACCCTCAACCACTCAGTGATGATGGGGGAAGGCTGCTTCTCCCTGGGGAGGCTAGTGAAGAACAGAACATCATTTTCCGGCACAATATTCGCCTTCAGACCCCAAAGGGAGACTGTGAATTGTCAGGCAGCATCCAGGAGCTTTTGGCTCGAGTGAAGAAGCTGGAGGAAGAGATGGCAGAGATGAAAGACAAGTGTGGTACCCAGCAGTGCTGCCAGGGAGCTCCAGGTGAGTACACGACTTGTCTTCTGACACATAGTTCCAGTGGAGGTCATGGCCCATGATGACTATGACATTCCTAGTCCTTGCTTTTGGGACCTCTTAGGTACTTTGGTTCTCCTCATAGATAGTAACTTCATGGGATATCCAGGAGCTTAGGGATACACAACAGAAGCAAGGTGAGGGCCAGGTTCCAGAGCTTTGGAATTGCCCTGAAGCCTCTATTAAGGGCTTCATTCAAGAGTGATCCAACTACATGTTTAGTTCATGCCCTCCCCATCAGAAGGTCTCATTAGTCCTCTGGAATCAGGGCAGGTCATT
Organism: Gracilinanus agilis; assembly: GCF_016433145.1. Classification (NCBI taxonomy): domain Eukaryota; kingdom Metazoa; phylum Chordata; class Mammalia; order Didelphimorphia; family Didelphidae; genus Gracilinanus; species Gracilinanus agilis. The sequence goes on from NC_058133.1 coordinate 68,874,136, forward strand.
GCATTGATTAGAGCTCTTTCATCTTTTAAAGTGTTTCCATTTTAGGATATGGACCATGTGGGAATTGGTTTTGCTTTATAATATTACAGAGTTTTCTTGGAGCGAGGGGAAGATGGGAAGGAGAAAAAAATGTTTGCCAATTGAAAAAAAAGTCCAGTTTAGTAATTATAAAAAAATTCTTCAACTGATACAGCCATGTAACATAGGGGAGAAAAAGTCAGACTTGGAAATAGGAAGATCTGCATTATTACTTTAGACATGTAACCCTTGACAACTCTTTTAACCTTTTTTTTTTTAGCCCATTTTCTCATCTATAAAATGGGGATAATATCCATATCTCACAGGTTGTTATAAGATTTAAATGAGATATAAAATGTAAGGCACTTTTCAAACCTTAAAGTGCCACATAAATGTTAGCTATTATTATTCCCTGCAAATTCTGTTTTAGCCCCAAGGAAGATGTTAACAGTGTGAGTTACAAACAATGATACAGTTCTATTTTTTAATTAAAAACAAACAAAAAGGCCCCAAATGTTGACTCAGATATTATATGCCATTTTGCATATCATTTTACTAAAAATGTAAATGCTGTTTATTTCCATCAGATAAAGCATGCCTAGAAGTCTCAATGCTGTAAGGGACCATATTATATGTAATCCTTCCTGCTCATTTTAGAAATGAGGAAGCAGAGACCTGGAAAGGTGAAGTACCTTCCTCAGGCTACAGCAGAGCTGGGATGTAAGCCCAGGTTTTCTGACTCCAGTCCAATATTCTTTCTATTGGGCAACCCTGCCTTGACTACAATGGACTTTGCTGCTTTCTCTCCAGTATCCTATGGACTTCCCCCTCCAAATTGGTTTAGTAGTTAGGACCTTTCTCTGGTGCTCCCTCATCCTTGGCTTCTTTATTTACAATGCTTCCCATGTCCCTTTGATATCAGTTTGGTTGGACTCTACCTGGAGTTTGAGAGAAACCTGAGTAGAAGCATCTTGATGGGGCAAAGTTAGGTGAGGGAAACAGTGACACTTCAGGGCTCTCCATATCACAAAGAAGCTAAGACAAATCACAGATACTTTTCCAACAAGTTAATGAGTGGGGGACAGGGGCTATATTTGGTGACTTACTCAGTACTCATGCTGTCTTTGAGTATTTATGTTCCTAGAGGAGCTCCCCAACCCTCCACCTAACCCACCACCCTATCACCTCCTCAGCCGAGATCTGCTCTTTAGTCTCCTGATTTTTCCTCAGAGTCCTAAAGCTTAAGTACTTGGCTTAAAGCCCAGAATCACAGAACGTGGATTTCTTTCCTTTAGTTCCAAGCTCTGGGTTTTAGTAATGAGAGATGCCATGTCTTGGTCATTGGGTCCCAAGGTTGCCTGGCTTCCTATCATTGTTCTCTGTGCTAATGTGGTCTATCCATTTTTCTGGTGGGGTGCTAATTAGATTCTCCTCTGATTGAAAGTTAACAAAATCCATCTTGATTATTTAAGAGGTGGAATGAAAGGTTTAATAGCATCCCTAATATAATGAATATAGAGTCATTATAATCATGGGGCACAGATATTCCAAAATGAAGGGAAGATGGGCATTGCCCACTTTGGAAGCTTATTGTAGGAAGAAAGGGAGGCAATATAGGAAGCAGAAGAGAACACGAGAGTACAAGAGGTCATAAAGGTCTTGACTATCTGCAATATGGAGGCAAGGATGAGGATACATAGTTATGGATTCAAGATTTTATTTCCACTGTTAATCTGCCCATTACTTATCTCTGACTATAGGCACAGTGAAAATGGAAATCTGTGGAAAAAAAAACTGGTACCTGAATAATTCCTCCAAATGATATATTTATTCCTTGTTAATCATGGGATTTAGAGAAGGAAAGGACCTTCAAGTTCATCTAGTCTAGCCCTCTCATTTTATGGATGAGGAAATTGAGAGGAAAGGAAAGGAGCTTTTTCATGGATACAGAGGTAACAGGAATTAGAGATAGGATTTGAATCTAGACCTTTTGTCTCTAGGGCCAGAGTTCTTTTCACTTTTTTATACAGTCACTGGATGTTTTGTACCATCTTCTAGTTGGTCTGAACCACCTTCCTTGAAGGTGACTCTGGATAGAATGCCAGGCCTGGAGTCAAAGACATGGGTTCAAACTCGGCCTTAGATACTTCCTAGTTCTGTGACCCTGGGACAAGTTACTTTACTCCATTTGCCTAGCCCTTACTCTTCTGTCTTAGCACTATTACTAAAAGAGAAAGTAAGGGTTAAAAAAAGTATCTTCATATGCATTAGCTCATCTGATCCTTACAATTCTGTGAAGTAAGCAGAGTAATTATTATCTGAATTTTTTTTTATCGATGAGAGATGTGAAGACCAGAAAGGTTAAATTATGTTTTTTTCTTCAGGGAATAGAGATCACCCAGATGAGGAAACTCCCTTCCTCCTGGTGCAGCTCAGCACTAACTCTGGAATATATGGTCTCAAGAGAGTTGGTTAGAACAATGGGAGGTTAAATCATTTTCTCAGAGAGCCAGTCTGAGATGGCACTCCAAACCAGGTATTCATCATTCTAAGGTTGGCTCTCTATCCAGTGTATCATATTGCCTCTTATGAGTGTGAGATATTATAATTGTTATTATAATGTATTATGGATTTACCATAAGAGGCAACCATTGTGTAATAGATAGGGAGCTGGCCTTGGAGTTCCATTCTTTATTACTATGAATTGCAGTAGAGTGAATTTCCTCACTCGGATTTCTCCATACAAACAAAATCACAGTTCTGGTCCACCATTCCATTCTTCCCCTAAAAAATCATATATGTATCTTCTTTTACAACTCAATGAATATGGAAATATCCATTGCATGACAACACATGCATAACCTATATCAGATTACTTGCTATCTTGGGGAAAGGGGAAGAGAGGGAGAGAAGGAGAGAATTTGGGTCGCAAACATCAGAAAACAAATGTTAAAAATTATTTCTACATGCAACTAGGAAAAATGCAATAAATTATTACAGGGGGAAAAGAATCCCAGGGAAGGGAAACATCAGGAGAATTCATATGCTTGTTACTTGGAATGAGAAGAAAAAGGGAGATGAGATGGTTTGTGTTATCAAATGTTGGAGAACTGAAAAGTGGACTAGGTGATAGGTTTTATAGGGAGTCTGAAAGAAGCTGGTTTCAGGCCCTGCTAAAAAATTCATTTGTCTGCCTCATCACTCACCATGAACCATTATTTAGGTGAGTCTAGCTCCCTATCTCTGGCTCCAAAGCATACCTGAATCAATGTTGCTAGATAGAAGAGAGGATGTGAAATAGAATGTTATTTCTCAAAGATTTCCAGGGTAAAGGATTCTCTGGGTTCCCTTGGTATTTACAACTCATTATTTGTTTTCTCTTTTCTGTTCCCCAACTTCCTCCTTTTCTGTTTTTCCACACCTGGTACTTCTCTGCCCAGGTATCAGCAACCTCTGCAGTGGTCACGGAATTTTCACCCAAGACACTTGTGGGTGCAGGTGTGACGAAGGATGGGAAGGCCCAGACTGTTCCCTTCCCAGCTGTCCTTCAGGGTGCAGTGGCCATGGGCGTTGTGTGGATGGCCGATGCATTTGTGATGAGCCCTACATTGGCGAAGACTGTGGCTACCTGCCTTGCCCAGAGAACTGCAGTGGAAATGGGATCTGTGTGAGGGGCGTTTGCCAGTGCTATGAAGATTTTACATCAGAGGACTGCAGTGAGAAGAGATGCCCCAATGACTGCAGTGGTCATGGCTTCTGTGACACAGGAGAGTGTTACTGTGAGGAGGGCTTCACTGGCCTTGACTGCTCCCAGGGTAAGAGGCATCTGCTTTCCAAACTACTCCTATTCCAGCTTTTCCTTCCTTCCTTCCTTCCTTCCTTCCTTCCTTCCTTCCTTCCTTCCTTCCTTCCTTCCTTCCTTCCTTCCTTCCTTCCTTCCTTCCTTCCTTCTTCTTCCTCTCTCCACTTTGTCAATGTTCTTAAAATGCGGTGACCAGAATTGTCCATAATCCTTACTATTGTGTTCCCTTTTTTCAGTCATCCTATTACTTGTCTTCCTCAGTTTCCTTCTTGTTTCTTTTTCCAAAGCCTCCAGGAGGGTCCTGAGGACTTGGGAGCTGCTTAATGAATCCCTATTGATGGCTTCCTCTGTTTCTTCCCACTCCTTTTGTTCCAGTTCCTTCTCCCCAGAATCTGCAGCTCCTCAAGAGCACTGAGGACTCTCTGCTAGTGAACTGGGATCCAGAAGTGGATGTAGACCATTACCTGCTCAGCTACTATCCCATGGGGGTGGATACTTCAATGAAACAGATTAAGGTCCCCAAAGAAGAGCTAAGTTATGAGATTCTTGGCCTGCAGCCCAGCACCAAGTACATTATTACTTTACGCAATGTGAAAAAGGGGATTTCCAGTAGCCCACAGCATTTGCTGGCCTCTACAGGTAAGATCCTAGGGACGACAGGGACATGAGAAGACCATAACTCTGTTCCCTACTCCCAAACCAAATTAAAATCATCCAAACCACATCTTTGTATCAGTTGGACGCCAACAAAGTAAGAACCAGCTAGATAGACAGATAGATAGATAAAGTATTTATTAAACACTCGGTGTGTGCCAGGCACTGATCAATTACCCTTAGATCAATATAGATTTTATTGTCTTGCTCCCACATTTAGATATCTGAGTGCCCTGACCTGTGCCTAAATTCCAAGGTAGCTCTTCAGTAGGGGTTCCTAACCTGGAGACCATGAGCTTGTTTTAAAAGCTATTTTGATGGGGGCAACTGGGTAGCTCAGTGGATTGAGAGTCAGGCCTAGAGACGGGAGGTCCTAGGTTCAAATCTGACCTCAGACACTTCCCAGCTGTGTGACTCTGGGCAAGTCGCTTGACCTCCATTGCCCACCCTTACCAATCTTCCACCTAGGAGCTAATACACAGTACTGACTCCAAGACAGAAGGTAAGGGTTTAAAAAAAAAAGCTATTTCGATAACTGCTTTTCAAGATAATTTGTTTCCTTCATATTCTACCATATCTTATTTTATGCATTTAGAAACATCATTCTGAGAAGGGTCCATAGGCTTCACCAGAATGTGAAAGGGACCCCTGATAGCTTCTGACACTAACTTGGGAGGTTTTAGATTGGGTAAACCTTGGAAACCTGCAGCCTCTTAATGGTGGGAAGGCAAAGAAGGTGTGATTTATTTCCTACAAATTACCACCTTCCCACCTCCAGTGAAACTGACTGAAAGGATCCTGAGATCTCCAAGGGATCCTGGAATCCCAAACCCCTGACCCTCTGCCCTTAATTCCTTGGGTGATAGTGGCCTTCTTGGATCTGTCTCAGTTGTGACCCAACCTCCTAGGTTTGGTGTTGGAGAGCCCACGTAGTATCTGAGTTGCACCTAGATTTGAAGTTCATGCAGTACCACCCTAATGGTACTGCACTGAATGGCACTGTTAGGAAGAAAACTTAAATGCTGCCTAATTTGATTTATTTCAAGGATTTGTAAAGGCAACCAAGGCAGGCACTGCCTACAAGGAACAACCTTAATTGACCTCAGTAGTCTTCATGAGTTGCTGAGAGTGAAAAATTCATCATCTAGTGACCAGCCTTCTCCAGATTTAACTAGATTGGTCCTTACATACCTTAATAGACTTAACTACATCAGTCCCGGTGCAGTCCGTTGCTAGGCCAATGCCCCAAACCTGTCCAATTTGGCTAGGACTTGCCCAAGCATAGGCTTTGCTGGCTGGCAGAGTTCTACAGGGTCGTTGTTCAAGACTCCGTGAAGCATCCTAATAGGAATTCTGGTGCCGTCCAATCTTACTTCAAGGGGGAAAAGAGAAAATAAGCATTGAATAACTTGGCAACCCCAGTGGTAGAATTTATGCATTTCTGTTATTATACTTTACTAGGAAGAGAAGTGGGGATTCAAGGGTGGCAATTCTCCCCAGTTGGCAATCTATAGACTGATAAGCATTTTTGAAGCCCCTACTATGTGATAAGAGCTATGATAAGTGCTGGGGACACAAAAGGGAAAGATGAAACCATTTCTGACTACAAAGAGTTTATGTTGTATTGGAGATGTTGCAGTGGATACAGTACTGGATCAGGAGTCAGGAAGATGGATCTTCCTGAATTCAAATTTAGCTGTAGACACTCATGAGCTATGTGACCTTGGACAAGTCACTTAACCCCTTTTGCCCCAGTTTTCTCATCTGTAAAATGAGCTGGAGAAGGAAATGGCAAACCACTCCAGCATCTTTGCTAAGAAAACCCCAGATGGGGTCATGAAGAGTCGGACATAGTTAAAAAATGACTGAACAACTGATAAATAGATATGCTTACATATATGTATCTAGACACACACATTTGTGTATACAATAATCAAGGGAAAAGTACTAATATCTGGAAAGATCAGCAAAGACCTTTTACTGTACTGGAGCCGAGCCCTGAAATTAAACCAGGAGTTCTAAGAAGCAGAAGAGAAGTATTGTGTTCCTGGCACGAGAGACAGTTTGAACAGAGGCAAGGAGATAGAAGATGGGATGTCATATGAGAGGAACAGCAAAAAGTCCAAGTTAGACCATAGAACACTTGAAAAGGAGTAATTTTTAATAAATGAGTAATAATACATTTGCAATATAATAAATTAATAATAAATAAGACTGAGTAAGAGGTAGGTTAGACCCAGGTTCTAAAGGACTTTAAAATGTTGAACAATAAGCTGTTGTTCAGTGGACCAAACTGTCCATCTGGTTTTTTGGCAAAGATACTGATGCAGTGTGCCATTTCCTTTTCCAGTGGAGTAAAGCAAACAGGATTAAATTAACTTCCCAGGGACATACAACTAATGAGTGTCTGAAGCCAGATTTGAACTCAGGTCTTGCTGACTGCCATCTCAGTGCTCTATCCACTGAGCTACCTAGCTCAATCTGTGGTATAATAAAAGAAGAACTGTCTGTGCTGTCAGAGGCTCTGGATTCAGATCCTACCTCTTCTGCTTATTCCTTGTATGACCTTAGGCAAGTCATTCATTCTCCACTCACTTCAGCTTCTTCATTTGGAAGATGAGATTGTTGGACTAGATGACTTCTGAAGTCCCTAACAATTCTAAATATCACTTTAGTAATCATATGGAAAATGGACTAAAGAGAAGAAAGACTGAAGAAGGATTAATGATAATAGCTTGCATTAAGCTCTTTTAAAAAAATCCTTTATGTCTTTCTTGGGTATTGATTCTAAGACTGAAGAGTGGTAAAGGCTAGACTATTGGGATTAAGTGACTTGTCCAGGGTCACACAGCTAGGAAATGTCTGAGGCCAATTTGAACCCAGGTCTTCCCAACTCCAGGCATGGCATTCTATCTACTGTACTACCAAACTTCCGCTAAAGTTATCTTATGCGATTCTTGCAACAGTCCTGGAAGGTAGGTATTATTATTATACCCATTTTACAGATGAGGAAACTGAATGTGAGAAAGGTTAGTCAACCTCGAAGTAAGTCCAAATGAAGGGGCAAGTGCACTTATTATGCCTTACTTTCAAATAGTTAGAAGATAACAAAGTGTTTTGTTTAGGAGTTATTAAAGAACATCTTAAAACTGCCTGGTGGATATCCTTGGTTTCAAGCAGAGTAGGCAGCACTTTGACCACTTGAGACTAATGAGTAGCAATCTATTTCTGAAAGATCTTAAAAGGAAGAATATTTAAGTAATCTCCCATGCTCCAAAAACTCATAAAATCCCATAACCATAAAGTTTGTCTTCATATCTTTCCTGATTCAAGTTAAACCTATTTTCTCTGGTTTTGTCCTCAGGGAGAACTTGGCTGGGAGTCACTTTCTCTAAAATATTTTTGAATGTGATTATTAAGTTCCTGCTATTCAGTTTGAAAAATCACCCCAGTTTCTCCAAACCTATCCTTCTTTCATAACTTTTCCCATTCATCTTCCCTGGAATCTTCTCCAGTTTTGTTTCTCCTAGGTCAAATCTCTAAGGTAAAACTTTTATTAAAAAATTATTTGTACCTTTTGTTTTTATATCACATTAATTTCTAAATATATTCTTCTCTCTACTCATAACTTGGCGAACCATCCCATGTAATAATGAACAATCACAGAAAAAGGGGGGAAAAAGTAGTTCAGCAAAAGTGACTGGTTTTGACAGCACATGCATGTCATGTTCCAAACCCACAAGCTCCTACCATGTAAAGAAGGGAAGAGGTTATATATTTTCCTCATCTCTGCTGAATTTTTTATCTCTTTCTTCCCTCTTCTTCACTCCCACCTCTAGTCAAATCTTGTCTATCTGGCATCCATCTCCTTCCCTCCAATCCCTCAGCTACCATCTCAGTTTAAGTGTTCATTATCTCTAGCCTGTGCTATAGTAACAGCCTTCTAATTGCTCTTTCAGCCTCCAGTCTCTCCACTCTTCAATCCAGCCTCCACATAGCTGTCAGAATGATAATCCTAAAACACAATCCCGACTACTTGACTATTCTATTCAAGAAGTTTTTCCCTGTAGGATAAAATAAAAATTCTTCTATTTGGTTTTTAAAGTCCTTCATTAATCTAAGCAGGCAGTATATTATTAAGGATAGCCTCAGAGACAAGACCTGGGTTCAAATCCTGTCACTGACTCATATTGACTATATGATCAAAGTCAGAGAAGGTACAAATCTGCCATTTGTAGAAGGAATTTCCTCATTGAGAATCACCTCCCGCAGGATTTACTGAACTTTTTTGGACTTAAGATGCCTTTATATTCTTTTTTTTAATTTTATTTTTCTTAAAACCCTTACCTTCTATTTTAGAATCAATACTGTGTATTGTTCCTAAGGCAGAAGAAAAGTAAGAGCTAGGCAATGGGGGTTAAATGACTTGCCCAGGGTCACACAGCTAGGAGGTATCTGAGGCCAGATTTGAACCATGCCTGCTAGCTATCATTCTATATCTATCCTTCCTTTCTCAGCTAAACTCTTTGAAAAAAACCACTTATACCTTCTGCTTCTATTTCATCCATTCTCTTCAAAATTCTCTGGGAAGTGTCTGAGGCCAGATTTGAACCTAGGACCCCCCATCTCTAGACCTGGTTCTCAATCCACTGAGCTACCTAGCTGCTCCACTTTCATACACACACACACACACACACACACACACACACATTCATTCATTTATTTAAACCCTTATCTTCTGCCTTAGAATTGACACTAATTATTGGTTCTGAGAACCATAGTAAGAAGCAATAAAAGCTAGGCAATTGAGATTAAGTGACTTGCCTAGGGTCACACAGCTTGGAAGTGTCTGAAGTCACATTTGAATCTAAAACCTCCTGACTGCAGGATTGACTCTCTAGCCACTGAGCCACCTTGCTTCCCCTCCTTCCCCCAACTCCTTATATAAGAAATCTGCACATCCTCAGGCAAGCCCTCTTAAGGATGCCCTTATGTTAGGTTATCTGGACATGGCCCCAAAACTCCGTTATATATAAATGAGAAAGTGGGGGCCCAGGAAAGTTGTTACACAGGCAATAAAATCGAGTGATTTTTGGTACAATATTTTAAAAAAAATTTTATTTTAAACCCTTAACTTCTGTGTATTGGCTCCTAGTTAGAAGAGTGGTAAAGGTAGGCAATGGGGGTCAAGTGACTTGCTCAGGGTCACACAGCTGGGAAGTGTCTGAGGCCAGATTTGAACCTAGCACCTCCCATCTCTAGGCCTGATTCTCAATCCACTGAGCTACCCATCTGCCCCCTTGGTACAATATTTACACCAGAGTGGTGGGAGCAGAACAAGGGTTTGTGAAATAGGGAGTGAGGAAGTGGGGTACATACAATATTTTAATAAACTTAGCAGTAAAGAGGAAGAAGAGATGGGGTGGTAGCTAGATGGAATAGATGAGTACATAATCTATTTTAAGATTATAGTGAGATGAGTGTTTTTGTAGAGAGATGGGAAAGAGCCAGTGGAAGAAAAATGAAAGATGATTCCTGGGGAATATTTTTGGAGGAGATAATAAAGAATGAGATAGGGAAGAGAGAGGAGGAAGAGGGAACGGGCGATCATATTGAGAAATGCTTAGGACTGTAGGAGGTGGGACACAGAGGGAGTTCATATGAAATTGCTTTAATCTTCTTAGTAAAGCAAGCAGAAGGCTAAATTATCTGTGTAGTAAGTGCTAGGCTGTATTCGTGAGGGAAAGAAGGTAATTGGCACAGTATCTGTGGGGCATGAAATGAGTCAATAAGGGTAGAATTGAAGGATTGTTGAGCCACAGTGAGAAGCCAATTGAAGCTATATACCATAAGTTTATAGAGGGTGAAATCAGCTCAATTTTATGACTTCCTCTGGTGACACTTAGCATTCCTTGAGAAGGAACAGGGAAATTTGATTATTCAGACTAGCAAGGGATGGGACAAGGGACTAAAGGTGAGGATGAGGGCATAGAATGAATTTAAAGTTTATAAGAGAGCAAGAGAACAGGAAGTTGTAGAAAAAGAGTATTTTTTGAATATTGAATATTCTGGGTCTGAAGGACCAGACAGTCTTAGGAGTAGAGACATCTGCGATTTAACTCTGTACCTACATAGAACCTTTAGAAACCTCCACACGAAAGGGTTGAGAAGAGGACAAGGAATTAGGGATTCCAGGTAGAGGATGGTTACATGCATCCTGCATGCTCAGAGTACATTTACTCTTTACCTTCTTGATTCTCTCAGCTGCTAGTGTCCCTCCCCATTGATCTTGGATTTATGTTGTATGTATTTCACAAATACTTTCATGACTACATTTTATTTTATTTCTCCTGATAGAATATAAGCTCCTTGAGGACAAACGTTGTTTTATTTTTATCTTTTGTGTTCTTGGAATCTAGTACAGGACCTGGCATTTGGACTTAATAAAAGTTGATTGATTGATTATGGTGGGTGAAATAGAGTGGAAGACGCCAATGGAATTGAACAAGCTGAGGAACTATGTGGTCAGGTTGCTATATAAGAAATGTCTTAGACTTCCCTAGGGTTTTTAAACCGTTACCTTCTGTCTTAAAATCAATACTGTGAATTGGTTCTAAGGCAGAAGAGCAGCAAGGGCTAGACAATGGGCGTTGTGATTCTCCTAGGGTCACATAGCTAGGAAGTATCTGAGGTCAGATTTGAATCCAGGACCTCCTTTCTCCAGGCATGGCTCTTTATCTGCTGAGCCACCCAGCTGCCCTAGCAGGCTAATTCTTAAACTTCTTTATCCAGGTTCATGGACTTCATGTCCTATAGCCAGGTCTCTAAAAGCAGAGACAGAAACAAATATATAAGTGCAAGGAAATCTGGCCACTGTCTAAGTACTTCGTATCAGCCTTTGTTCCTTGATCATAAGTCTTGGAAGGCTGTCTTGCATAATGGGTATGGAGAAAGTTGAGGATTCCAAGAGTTTATTGGTATGAGAATAGGATGGGGGTGATAAGGGAGTGGGAGGGAGAACAGGAAAGAGGGGAGGGTCTAACCCCAAATTCTTATGTCTGATTAACATGTTCATCTTCAAGATCTTTGTTGCAAGGTTGTCAGAGAGGTAGTGTTCATGACTCAACATATAAAGCAAGGAGGAGCCTAGGAGAACTGCTCCCTTCATCTTATTTCCTTTTCATTTTTTCTCCTTTTCTCCACTTCCACCCTAGACATGTCTGTGATTGGCACTGCTTGGGTGACTGATGAGACAGAGAACTCCCTGGATGTGGAATGGGAGAATCCTCCCGTGGAGGTTGATTATTACAAACTCAGGTACGGCAGCTTGCAAGGGCAGGAGGTGGAGGAGGTGACCGTTCCCAAGAGCAATGACCCCAAGAGCAGATATGACATCACGGGTAAGAAGAATTTTGAATTGCTTATGGAACCTAAATTCAGTATGGGGGGGTGATGTCCAGTGCAAAGACTAAGGGAACTGTGGGAGAAGAGGGCAGTGGTGTTTCTGAGAATGAGAAAAGGAACTCTGGGAAATCTATTTCTCAGTAACTCAGGTGCCACTCAGAGAGTACCAGATACACCTGAAACTTCATCCCTGAATTCCTTAGACATGATAAATTTGACCAGGAGAAAATCTCTGGCTCTCAGATCCTGCCCCAGTATTCTACTGATGTCTGCCTTCTTTCATATCAACCTGCTTAAATTGTTTCAGGGGAGGATGAGGTCTGAGGTGATCTAATTCTGGCAGGTGCTAACTGGAAAATGGATCTGATTGCTGACAAGAAAGCCTTTCATATGAGTGTGTGTGTGTGTGTATGTGCGCGCATGCATGTGCACATGTGCGGATGTAATCAATTGGGTCTGACTTTCCATCCTAGGAATTATTGACAGTTGAACTACCCGAGTAGCTAAATAGCCTTTCAAAGTCCTGGGCTGATTACTGTGCCGAGAGGCTGAGAGTGAAGACCCTTTCAGAGAGAGTGTTTTTCAGTTACCAGAAAGCCACTTATGACCACAGATCAAATCAGGAAGCAAGAGTTGAGTTCTCACTCTCATTTTTCCCCATAAAGGGAGAAAATCTAATCAGCTTTATTCTGTCAGCAAAGTAGCATTACTCCTGTGACTGTATATCCATTGAATGGCAGGCCACTAAATAAAGAGATTCTTTTGGGCAAGTCTGCATTAGGGTCGGCTCTTTACGTGCTTTTTAGATATGTATTCCAAGAGGGAGCCTGGCATCTCATTTGCTGTTGGACCAAAGGAAACCTGGACAACCTCTGGAACTTCTGGCCGGAGAGTTAGGAATGCTACATTGAATGAAACCATTTTGCCTTTCTAGGTCTGCAGCCTGGGACTGAGTATAAGATCACTGTGGTACCCATGAGAGGTGGGCTAGAAGGAAAACCAATTTCCTTGAATGGCATGACTGGTAAGGACTTCGTTGGATGTATTCTCAGATTTGAATTCCACCTCTCCCTACAATGTTCCTTTTGGTTATTATCTCTTCTCTTCAGATAAAAATTCTGTGTGAGATAGGGAAGGACAAGTTTATGGGCAGACATATTCCTTTTCTGTACAGAAATCTATTTGGGTGTGGGTGGAGGGAGGTAAATGGTTTTAGTGAAGAATTTTATGGTTGGACCAACTCCTGTTAGTGCTAGAGGTCTTGGAGAAAAAGTAAATACCACTTGAAAAAATTTGCTTGTTCCCTACCAATAATACCTTCCTCAAAAATGGATTTGGGTATAGATGATAACCATAAATATTTTGTATAGGTGGGAGAGTGGACATATAGGTTAATATTTGTTGATTTTTTTTAGTTATCATTTTTTTGATCTGAGATTTTTTTCTCTTGTGCTTAAAGTATCATCCTTTTCTTCAGATATTTTCACATTATGCTACCTCCATCAGACTTTCTCTCTATACATTTGGGCTAGCCTAGTGGATTTTGCCATTTTTGTTCTCTTTAGTGCCATTTCTTTCTCTGTGAAAAGCACATTTGGGAATGTGATGTTAAGAGTCTAAGCAGGGTTACACTGTCCTTGATGGTGAAAACAGTTTGTTAGAGTTATCTTTACAAAAATCTTCCATTTTCTTTTATTTTACCTTCTGTCCACTTTCTGCCTTTATTGTTCCCAGGATTCCTTTGTTTTGTTGAGTGTCTTGTCAAGTTTTCTCTAAACTGATTTTACTCTTCACTGCTTCTCTATGCGTTATGATTTTATCCACCTACAACTGACTCTGATTCCTTATACCAGAAATTGATGGTTGAGAGGAAAGAGAAATTTGCTAGGAGAAGAATGAGGACACACATTGTGAAAGCTGCCAGGATCTTGTCCTGCTTATCCATTAACCAAAGTAACCAAAGTGTCATAGTTTTAGAGAATAGCTCTAAATGTTTAATGTCAACTGAAATTAAGTGAGAAAATATGGAAAGCAATGGGCCCAGGGCATGAAAGTTGGCATGATTACTAAATGGCACTTTCATCATTATTATTTGAAAGACATTTAAACATTCTGATGTCATATAGTGCTATTAGATTGAGATGAATCTGTCACAAGGCACAAAGAAAGAAGAGACTATTCTAGTGAAAAACCTTTCTCTGAGAAAGCTCTCTTTTTAGTTCTGGTCAGTTTTACCTTACAATAACTACTTTTGACCACTAAGACTAGGGTACAATATAAGGTTAGAATTCAGTGATGCTATAGCTACTTCCTTGACTGTACTTGTGGGACGTATGCCACTTAATAAAAAGCCATAGTAAAGAATGCTTTTTTAACTTTTCATTTATTTGTTTAAGAGCTACTGCAAATGCAATATCAAATTTGGATTGGGGTTTGGTTGGTGAGCTATTTTAATAAGCTGGCAAGGTGTTTGTACTTTTCTTATAACCTTTCCCCATTCTGATCCATTTTGATATTTCCATGGATCCATGATCTAATCAATGTGGGAATACTTCTATACCTTTTCATCGTCCATGATTCCTGTCCATATCCAATCATGGAGGATCTATCGAATGTAGTGGAGTTTTCCCTCAAATTCTTGAATACCCACATAATGCTCAGGTTGTCTAATTATTTTGACTTGCTTTCACTATACAACTAGTAGAAGATAGAAGATATAACATCTTCCTTTTTCCAGTCATACCTGCATTGGATGAGAGATAGCTTTTATGCCACACTTGTGTAGAAGTCATCATTAGAAATATTCTGCAGCCTATTTACACTTTGCTGCCAGATAAATCTTCCCTAAAGAGTACTCTTAAGTCATCATGTCATTTCCCATGCTCCATTACTTTATTCAACTCTTTTCATAATCTGGCCCCTCCATCCCTTTCCAGATTTATCTCCCATAGTCAAGCTGTTTTTTTTTCACTGTCAGACATGATTTGTTCATTTTTTTCTCAAGTTGTTCTTCTGACCTGGAGAGCTTCCATATCCCAATACTATCCACCTACAAAGCTTAGGTCACATTCTACTTACTCCATGAAGCATTCTCAAGCTGTTCCTACCCACAGTGATCAGAATTCCCAGAGCATTAACTACACACTGTCTTTTTCTATTTCACTTTTCGAGTTATGTTTTTGTAATAAAACTGTAAGATCCTCATAACTAGGGTTCATATTTCATTCATCTTTGTACTCCCTCTATTGCTTAGTACAGTGCTATATTCACAGGAAGTGCTTCGCTAATATTTATTCAATTGACTTTCTGTTGAATAACAAAACTGGAAGGAACTAGCTATCAAAAGCATGGCAAAGATAATTGGATTCAAAACAAACTGGGATTACATTTTTCATTTACATAATTAAAAAAATGAAAATGGATTTGAGAAGAAAGCCACAAATTCAGTACAACCATTAATTAATACTAATTCAATTAATTTCCCTTAATATGAAAAATCAGTTTTCTGTAAATTTTTGTCATCCTTTGCCCTCAGACTAGGAAGTGGACATACATTAGAATTCAGAAGTAGCATATGTAAGAACAAGAAAGCAAATGAACTGTGGTTCAGGTATCTTTTCCATTCGAATTACTAGTTAAAGCAAGTGTATGAAAGGGAAGGATTTGATTGACAGTTGACACTCATTAGGGGAGAATTTGGCATCTGTCTGCAGAAAATGAGACCAAGATTCAGAACCAGGCCAGTCTTCAAAGCTGCAAGAGAAAAGGCAGACCAGTTTTCTGCTTGGTGAAATTTCTCCCTCAGAAGCTTAGAAACAATCAATTCTTGGTCACTGATACTATTACTGTGACTTTTTCTTGAGGATTCACTTATAGAGCATTCACATTCATATGATCTCTGACTAAAACCTCCCATTAAATTACTACCACTTACTCAAAAGAAGCTGCCATTTTGAGTTCTTCAAAGCTGAAATATGATGGGGAAAAAATCAAAGATCACTTTTTTTTCTTTTTAAACTTTTGGAATCTCTAAGCATTTTGTAAGGGAGATACAATGATAGCATGACTCCTCATTGCCAGATGGAAAGTTGTAATTCTATCTTAATCTCTGATAATATACCAGAACCACCACTTTGGTTCTTATGAGTCTGCCCTGGCTTTATCAGCAACTTAGTATTGACAACTCTTACTTTGGGTAGACTTTAGAATATTTCAATCAGACCAAATTGGCTGAGATTCATGTTCAGACAGATAATCCCCATAAGGTATCAAAATTCATAGTACCTAAAATATATGCCTGAGGTTTCCAATAACTTAGTATAAGGAAAGAGTACATAAATTAATGAGTCTCTTATCCCAATGACTTATTTGTATTGTATCAGGATTTCAAATCTTTGTCCTTTCTTACACTTTCATGTAGGAAGAGAGGATGATAATGACTTTGACATTAAATCAGCCTTATTCAATTTCTAACATAAAAATAAACTGTATTTCCTTATTGGATGATTCTGTGATTAGATGGCATTATTCTTTCTTCTTGGTCTTCTGGAAAGTTTGAGATAAAAATGTGCCAATCCTTGATCCTTTCCTGTTAACTAAGTTGGTTACACCTTATATTAGAATTCCTTTAGTAAGGCAGACACAGATGTAGTTTACTTTTGCTTCTTATTTCTCTAGGTCAGGGGTTGGCAACCTTTCAGAAACACTCACCAAGTTTTTATTTATTCATTGATAAGGCTAAGGAATATTCGTTTGTTTTTTAAAGGCTCTCTTTTACAAACCAAATGTTTTAAAGAAGTCATTATACTTTAAGCTTTATCAGTTAATATCTTACTATTTGATACCTTAGGAAAGTTTCATTCAAATCTCTTAAATCAAGGAAGAATATAGGATAGGTAGGCAAGAGGTTAAATGTTGACCTGAAGAGGCACCAAGAAGGAAGTCTTTTTTAGAACCTACTTTGGTCATCTCCCATGACCTTCTTTGGTAATATGTTATCTAGGTTGCCAAACCTTGGTTTAGGCCAAAGTAGAGATCTCATGTTGTATTAAAAAGGGTACAGGGGCATATCACATCTCCAAAAAAAAGCAAGTGATGAAGTTCTTTTACTTGGATTAAAAAATCCATTCCACAAGAATAGTATGATAGATAAATGGCTCTATACTACTACTAGCTAGTGGAAATGATGCAGGGTCAGGGATGTTAGTGGACTAGAATTTCAATATGATGACAATGATATGTCAGCTAAAATCAAAACACCCCAAACTATTATTCCAGTGTACATCAAGAAAGGCATAGATAGTGTCCAAGAATAGAAAAGTGATACTTGAGCTATTCTCTGCCATTCTCTGCTATTCTCATGTTCAATTCTATGTAGGACATTTTAGGAAGGATAGTGACAAGTTGAAGCAGGCCTAGAAGAGATTGTCCAAGATAATGAGAGAACTAAAGACTAACATACTGTTGGCACTTCCATAGAGCTTAAGATTTGCAAAGCTCTTTGCAAATATTATCTGGCTTTATCCTTATGACAGCCTTGGGAGGCAGGTATATTTTGCAGATGAGGAAAACTGAGGCTGATAAGGATTATGTGATTTGCCTAGAGTCACAGAGCTAGTAAATGTATGAGAGCAAATTTGAACTCAGGTCTTTCTACGTTAATTTCTGGGTGGAAGGAACTATTTAGTGCAGAGAAATGAAAACTTGAGTGTGTGAATGAAGCTAGAAGGAATAGGAGGAGGGGGGGCATGAGAGGAGTTTTCAGTTATCTTGAGGTTATATAGAAGAGGGATTCATCCTGCTTTTGTTGACCTCAGATTACAAAACGAGGGTCAATAGGTGGAAAAATTATATGGTAGCAGATTAAGGATCCTGGTAAGCGTGATACCTTGCTACCTTTCATGGGACCCTTGGAGCACTTCGACAGGGGCAGCAGTTCAAACTGACCCTCATACTGCCTCCTTAAGTCTATAGGAAGACAATGTGTTAATGTTTTAATTATCTAGCAAGAAGGCACAATAGATTTGTCTTAACAGGTAGTGCCACAACCACACCAGTAGACATCAGAGTTCCCATCTCTTGATTGTATGAGATAAATCTCCCAAAAGAATGCAATATCTTCTTTGAAAAATGGAGAGCATCCAGACTGCAAAGACCTAGATTGTTCCCCTCACTACTTCCGTGTGGTATTGTTGAACTATTTAAATTTGTGAAAGTCTGGTTCAGAATATAGCTAGGGGGTAATATAGAATATTGCTCAAAATATTTTAAAATTATGAAATTTATGACTTAAGAGCTCCCTTAAACCTGGGCAACTAGGTGGTAAGGAGTTCAGAATGCTGGACCAAGAGTCAAAAAGTTTTATCTTCCTGAGTTCAAATATGGCCTCAGACACTTATTAGCTGTGTTACTCTGCCTCCATTTCCTCATCTATAAAATGAACTGGAGAAAGAAATGGCAAATTACTCCAGTATCTTTGCCAAGAAAACCCCAAATGGGGTCATGAAGAGTCAGACATGACTGTACCAACTGAAAAATAACATTAAACCTGGACTCTCCTGTCTAAGGTGACAACTATGGTTTTAACCTTCTTCAGTGATAGACCTCAGATACTCAACATCTTTTGGTCACACATTATTAAATATAGGGAAAACAAGAGAAAAAGATTGCTTTCCTACTTGGAGCCATCTACCTTCAGCCATCTTGTAAAACTTTCTCCTTGGTGTCCTTCCAATTCTCCAAGTATAGCTGAGGAGTCTGAACCTCTGGATCACGAAAAGGGAAAGATGTGGGTATAGAACACCATTGACTAATATTATGCCAAAGGAATGCAGGAAATGTTACGAGAAAAAGCAATTCTCCCTGCTAGTTCACTGACATAGGCTTCTCAAAAATAGTCACAGAGAACATTTCATGAGGGTGTGCACCATGGGAATTGTATTATCGAATACTCTACTATAATGGACATTAGTTTTATTTATCAAGCTAAGATCTAACTCAGCTTAATTTTAAAAAACTGAACAGTTTTTTTTATATTTTTTTATATTTTACAAAGAGAAATTTGTGATCAAACCTTTCACCTGGAATATAGTACAACCCTTTCAGACTTATTTTCTTGGCTAAAAAAAGATGACCAAAACCTCCTTCCCCCCCCCCCCCCAAATAGGCCCTCTTGTCCTAGCCCCACACTTTGACATTAGAGGCTGATGTCAGACTTTAAGAACTGGTGGCCAGACACAAATCCTTTAAAATTAAAAATGTTAACTTTTTTTGCTTTTATTGCCTACCAGCATGAGGTTGGTCTGACTCATAACAGCCCCAGGGCCATGGACCACAATAAAGCATCCAGGGGAATCAAAGGGGGGGAAATGTATCTATTGACTCAGCTGTAGCTGACTGGTGCCTCTGGGCAAGCACAGGGTTTCCTGGTAGTGGGAACATTAAAGCTGATTTAATTTACATTTCTCTAATTATTAGATTTAGAGCATTTTTCATAAGTTTGTTGATAGCTTAGATTTCTTCCTTTGAAAACTGCTTTTTCATATTTTAACCATTTATTTAATAGAGAATATGCTTAATGGACTTCCCTTGTCATTGTGAGGATACCAATGGAGGACATATGCTGTCCAGCAGTTATCTCTCATTCTCCCATCTTTCTCTCATATTTTTCTTTGATAGTATCCTTTACTCCCTTCATAATTTCCCCTTCATAATGTGCTGTTGCCTTCTCAAATTCACCATTATCTCCTAGTGATATATTAAATTCTTCAGAGACTATATTGTTCCATGTCTCACATCCATACAACACTGGTAGAATTTATTGGCATTATAAAGATGAGTCTTTGTTTCAAGGAGACATGTGGGGTCATTAAAAGAACAATCTAGCCTGTTCTACTCCCGTTTAATTTGGGGTCCAGCTCATTATTAATTAGCCCCAATGGCTGCAACCAATTCTCTTTATCTGCTCAAGATTATACCAAAAATACACCTTAATCCTACTTAATATTTTGCTTTATAAATAAATATGTTTTGCTTGCCAGAATCAAACAAATACCTTTGTGCTTTGGAGAACTTATTCCATAGCACATAGGTATTTATTCTGGGATGTCAAGTTCCAGGAATTATGGCGAAGAATCAAAGCCTATGGTAGATTGTAATACTGGGACATACTTTTAAAAAAAGAACTGAGCACAATTTTCCCCAGCATTACCTAGGCATAGCAAATGCCTTATTCTAGCTTTGCCTGGCTGTATAATGACAAAACAATACTCAACAAAGTAGACCTTGTACTTCTCTAGAGTTCCTGCCACTTCAGATTCACAGTCAGGGTGAAGGAGGGTTCTGTAAGTAGGCCAGCTGTACATATGATTTTTTAAAAATCTATTGGCAGCTCAGAGTATAAAGCTGTTCCTGAATTCAGTTACCATGGTGGCCCAGCTGTCACAGGGCATATTAATAAATGATTAGCTAAAGGATCTGATCAAGAAAATAAGACTCTCTTTCATTCTTGTCTTTTATTCTTTATTGTTTGGTTTTTGCTTATTATTCAGTTAACAAAAGAAGAAAACTTTAAAGCTAGTCACAATTAAATTTTTTTTCTTCCAATGCTAATCCAGACTTACATGCTGAATAATCCAGAAGGCTAAATCGTTACCTGTCCCACAATGCCATATCCTATTCTTTAGAGACTAGAAGAGGATTGTCTCTGATTTTCTTCAAGTCTTATTTACCTTAACTGTCTGTAGAAATATTGTAGTGGTTGTCTTTATAATACATGCGCACATACCTTAGGACCCAGGCACATTGACCACTGAGATCTAACACTGAATCCCCTTGCAGACCTTTACTAATCACAATGCTGCTCCAGTTTGCTCTAGGGAGGTAGGACCTGATTTATATTTTTTGCCTTTGGGTTTTATGGAGAAATTATTCTTAGGATCCATAGTTTACATCCAATGATGAGACAAGGCAAAAAGACAATCCTTGCATGCAGCCAGGTTGCAAACTTACAAGCTATTTTCTTTACCACTTTTTATTTGCTGGGCTAGGGGACTGGATGATGGAAAACAACCTTGATATGACTTAGGCTGCTCAGGCAATTCTTGTGTTAGAGGAGGAGTTGACATGCATACATTTTCCATTTTTCTTTTCTTTTTATTAAAAACATTTTTAGACATTCTCTATTTTTCAATGAATCATAGATAAGAATTAGTGGCAGAATCATTTTAGTAATTTCCTTGGGGACCAAAATTTAAATTTTCAGCCACTGAATATTCTATGAGTTGAAGGCAGGAAATAAGGAGAAAATAGGCAACCCAGGGTGAGGCAAGTTGTTTCTTTAAGATATAATGAAACATAATTGAAATGGGCGAGAAAAAAATTGTCAGTTTTGTGTTGGGGATGCAGGAAATAGATGGACTAGCATTCCCAGAAACACCCTCAGAACCTGAAATTTCAGGTCAGGTCCCTCAGAGGACTGCTTTACCATGTGCAAGGTACTCTTTGAGTCAGCACACATAAACATATAGTTCATAAGGTTCTATCTGTGGTTACTTTTTGAAATAGCAGACAAAGGAAACAATTACTCAAAGCAAAGGTATTATCAAAATGACATAGAAAGAAAAGTTACAACAAAACATCTCTCCATAAGCCTGGGATACACTCTCCCACATGGACACACAGTCAATGGGAAGAGTAGATACTCATAGAAACTGCAAGTGAAAAATAACAGTAATATGAACCCATCTGGTCTGGGTGGCTTACCCCTTCAGTGCAGTTTCTTTTCCACCAGTACCTTTAGGTGATATCCCCAAACTGCTTCTCATGGCATATGATGCCTCCTCTAGACCCCTGTAGCATACTCCTTGGCGGAGTGCATGACTTTAACATCTGGCCAGAGTCACTATCTCTAGCTTTGGGCTCAGCTGAAATCTTGGCATAAGATGCTGCTATATACCCTTTCAGAAAGAAACAGAATTTGATTAGAAGCCTATAGTATACTTTCACATTAATTTCCTTGTGACCAGCACAAAAACCATTTTCCCCCTTGAATTCCTAATATTCCAAGATTAGCTCCTACAATTCATCATCACCTAACAGAAAAAGTCAAAAGATAAATCATGGGATGAATATATTAATTCTAGCCTCCTTGATTTAGGGCATATGCTGCTGGGCAGTACCATTGGCAATGTGTGGACTTAATCCAATCTTTCACTATGCAAACTGGTATACATCCCTTTGTAATGTCACAAGTCCTTCCCAAACTGTCTGTTATTTAAATTCAGATTTTTATAAATTGAGTTTCCTTCCAGGCAAATCACTTAAACTCTCAGCTCTCTAGGCAATTCTTTAAGAATATAAGGTACAGAAAAAGTGATGAGCTTTTTTTGATAGAGGGACTTTCTCACTAAGGAGCTCCTTATAACAGTGAAATTGCCTGTCTAGTCCCTGTTCCTATCCCTTGAAGAAATGGGATGTCTACCTATATTATAATGAAGAATTGAAATCTAAAGGTTGGCCAAATATGTCTAAGCTTTGGGATCTTTTCTTCTTCTAGCTTGGTCAGAGGTAGGTCCCAGTTTAGGTTTCTGGTTTCTAATAGTAGAAGGCTGTTCCTTTAATATGTGGAGGAGGTCAGACCAGAAGGCTATGAGGGAGAAGTCTTTCTAGCAGCTCATACATCTGTTACTCATTTCTAACTTGGCCAGGAGTCCATAGTTATTCAATGAGTATCCAGACTTTGGATCTGGAATGGAAAATTTGCTTAATCATACCCACAGCTTTTTGACATAATGCTGGGTGGTTTTGGAGTTGCTGAGCTTGCCTCTTCTAGCAATGGCCTGCCTTCTTGAAGATTCTATCATGGAACATCCCAAATTACCCACCTTTCCACATTCATTTATTGCATGACACTTATTCCTGGGTATTGGGAAGTGGCAGTATTGCTAAGTGAGCTAGCTTTTTTTCCAGTAGCCAACATTATATTGGAAGCAGGAAGAAAGAAGAGGGTAAAGGAATATGTTTTGCTTTTCATTCATTCCAACTCAGATAGCACTTCCTTCTTTCCTTTCATCCTCTTCACCCTATGGTTGAATACCCCAAACATACAGTAACCTTTCCTATTTAGTATAGTTCTTGTAGTCCCTGAGGATGTGATGTAGACTTTGGAATGGGGTGTCATGGTTAGGGAAGGGTAGGTAAGTGCCTACATCATATGGATGTGGGTCACTGTTCAAGTCTGTGCATATTAAGAAAAAATTTGAGACAGATAAAGGAAGTCCTGATCGCTCTTCCTGTTCTCTGGAACATTCTTATTTCTGTTCCAAAAGTTTCTTTCTTTTTTTAATCTAACTTTATATGGATTCAAATGCTTCATTTTAGTTTTAATTCCCATCCCCAATACCTCCAAAGTACCGGGTATGTGCCTGCTGTCCTGAAGGTGAGAAGCATAGAGAGAGGCTATTAAGGTAGAAGAATAATCAGGGGAACCACTTCATTTGCCAGAGTAAGGCAGTTCTCATGGAGCTGTACATGCATGCTGACCTCCTCCTATGATCTCTGGTCCTTTGCTAGAGAATCTGTGCCTTCTTGAAATGATGTGGCACATCAAAGCAGGAGGTTCCTCTTGAGTGAAATCCCCGACTCTCTTCTCCTTCCTCCGACATGGTGTCTAAGGGGGTCAAACTGCTGAAAGAGAATCTCCTGAAAAAGGGGCTATTCCTCTTCAATGACTCTTGTAATTCACTGGGTGGACAGCTTTTCCTAGATCTGTCACTAGGAATCTTTGACACAATCCTTAGTCGTGGTTATTAGCCACAAAGAGTTTCTGTGTCATCTCAGTAAAGCATATCTTCAATGTCCAACAAAGCATCAGAGAACTTTTCCTTTAGAGAGGGGTTGGAGCACATGAGCAATGAATGGTCTGGGAGGTGCCCCCCTTACCCCCAGCAAATCAAGGGGCTCCCCTGATCATCTCTGTTATGTGTTATAAAAAGATGTCAGAGATATCACCCTTCTGAATGTAGTTGTGGAGGCTTCACCTAGATTCTCTGGAGATTTCTCTTGACATTACAGTTTTATTTTTTTTTAAGACCTTTGTGTACCTATAAGAGATCCATTTAGACAGTGCATGAAAGTTTGCAAAGAGCTCTCCACGTGTTTTCTCATTTGATCCTTACTCAACCAGTTAGGTGCTATTATTATTCCCATTTTCAGATGAAGAAACCAAGGCAAAGAGAGGTCAAGTGGCTTCACCAAAATTACAGTTTCTAAGTCTGAGACAGGATTTGAACTTAGTCCTTCCTGGCTCCAAGTCCTATACTGTGTCACCTAGACACCCTTAGCATGTATCTGGATGTGAGACAGCACTCCATATCTTATGAAAGAATTTAAGCAAAAGGGAGAAAGGAAAAGCATACACAAGCTTCTGACAAGTTTTCCTATAAGGAAAGAAATGGCAAGACAAGGAACATTTTTGTGCCAGCCTGACTCCCTTACCTACAACCCCCAAAGATTCCTCTAGTGCTAACTTTCCTCTTTCAAATATTTTAAAAAGGAATTGACAGTCCCACAAATGTAGTGACTGATCGAGTGACAGAGGATACAGCTACTGTCTCCTGGGATCCAGTCCAGGCTGTCATAGATAGGTACGTGGTGCGCTACACCTCTGCTGAAGGAGAAATCAAGTCAACGCCGGTGGAGAAAGACAAGAGCAGCACTGTTCTGACAGGCTTGAATCCAGGCATGGAGTATACTGTCCATGTCTGGGCAGAGAAGGGGAACCAAGAGAGTAAGAAAGCCAATACCAAGGCCCTAACAGGTAACAGTGACAGCTGAAATACAAATAAGTAGATGTAAATATATTATATATAAATACATTATATACAGGCTTTAAGTTTGGCAAGTCCTTGATCTTTGCAATAATCCTCTGAAGTACAGGCATTTTTAGTTCAACTTTATAGATGAGGAAGCTGAGACTTGGAGAGGTCAATGCTTTGTCTCTGGTTACAGGGTTTTGGGAGTGATATCGAATCCCATGGTTCAAGATCTCATGTCTAGAGAACTACGTTATGCTGACTCTCATAAGGAGAGAAGAAAAAATTAAAGCTGAGAAACTCCCTCAGGGAGAAGGGTGATTTTGCAGAAGACTGGTGCCCAGTTTTGACAGCTGGGGTGTCAAAATATTCAGAGAAACAAACGTGATTTCTTTTTATAATTAAATTTTGCCTTTTTAGCCTCCAATAGGCTTTTGCACATACGTAGTTGTTTCCCCCCCATATTGTAGGTCATACTTAATTGGACTGGAGGTTCATGCAGTGTTTTCCTAGAATGAGCTGACACATTCTAATTTTCATTTCTGGACATGAAAGCTTGAAACATTTGGCCAACAAAAGAGTTGAAAGCTTATCTTGGTTTGCAGTGACTGTGGTACTGTGCAAATAATCTAGGCCTTTTTCAAAGAATAAGGGGGTGGTTGGCATTCCAGTGCAATAGAAACAAATGTACGGAATATGCCGTTAAGCTTTCATAAATCCTACGTGCTTACATCCTTCCTATAGACATTTAGCCAACAGTGAGGTCCATAGACACCACAGGACTTCATTCTAGAGCAGCCGTGTAATTCTTTCTCTGTTCAACCCTTTACCCTGCCTGGTGCTATCCATTAATCCAGGACCACTCATGTTTCTAAAGCTGAAAAGAAAAGTCTTTTTGACAGGTGGTTATTGAAAACAGGTTCATTTGTAGTTAAGGCACTTCCCTTTGCCATCAACATAATTGTAAGCTCAGTATTTGGTTTTGAAGAGGAATTGGCATTTGGCACAAGAAACAATATTTTAAATGCTGGATGGCTACCATTTAGGCAGAACGTACTTTTAGAGCAATCTCTTGATATGGACTGGCCTACATTCTCCCTTTGGATTGAGCTGTTTCTTTTTTTAGGCTCTGGGGTTCTACTCAAGTGTCTCCTTTTATGAGAGGACTTTCCTGATCAACCCTAACTGTTCGTGGTTCCCCCCTCTCCAAATATTTGATCAAAAATATCTTCATATTGCCTGGCAATGAATAGTGTAGCTATTGTCCTAATCTAGGCAAAGTCATTTTGTAGAGGCTCATCTCTAAATGGTTGGCCAACAGACGATGACTTTTTTTTAGCCACAGCACTCACTGTGTGCTAAGGTCTGGAGAGATGGATGGCTCTCTGTATTGGTGGCAGGATTACCCATGCTATTGAAATGAGGAATCATCGAATGAAAAGGACTTTGAAGTTCAAAGAACAGGAACTAGTCTATTACATAAGAATGAGGAGCAGAGGAAACTGGGGATTGATTAGAACGTCTTAATCAGACAATTTGAGGACAAAGTTCTAGCAGCTAAAATGGAATGTGGATTTTATCTAAAAGACCTACTCTTGATTATAGGATATTAACTCAGCCTTGGAATTTCAGACCACTGGGTTAAAGGCTTAAACTACCACAACCCTTGGCATGCAATTAAGGCAACTATATCCTGGGTTTTCCTGGGAAGGTCCTTGTTTAAAGAAAAGAAAATACTTCTAAAGAAGTTTTGAAAAAACACGTGTCAGGCCATGTGTTCTGATTTTAAGATGGGAAAATGCAGACAGCGTAGCTAAATGTATTTAGACATTTTTTTTTGGCCAGATAATCCTTATTTGTCCATATGGTGGAATTTTAGAATCAGAATCATTAAATTTGTCTTTCTGATACTTATCTTAAAGAAATTGACAGCCCAAACAACCTGGTAACTGAACGTGTAACTGAGGATACAGCCACCATCTCCTGGGATCCTGTTCAGGCTATCATAGATAGGTATCTGGTGCGCTACACCTCTGCTGATGGAGAGACCAAGGAGATACCAGTGGCTAAAGACAAGACTACCACTGTACTGACTGGCTTGAGGCCAGGCATGGATTATACTGTCTATGTCTGGGCGGAGAAAGGGAACCAAGAGAGCAAGAAAGCCAACACCAAAGCCCCAACAGGTAATGGAAATAAATGTTATCATCACTAGCTCACATAAGGTAACACTTTTCTGTCTATAATATGCTTTTAAAAAAAGAACCTATAACTAATAAGTATTATTGTTGTTGTTCAGTCATTTTTTCAGTCATATCTAACTTTTTTTGTGACCCTATTTGGGGTTTTCTTGGCAAAGATACTGGAGTGGTTTGCCATTTGGCTTCAGCTGATTTTACAGATGAGGAAATTGAGGCAAACAGGTGACTTGCCCAGAGTCACACAGCTAGAAAGTGTCTGTAACTGGATTTGAACTCAGGAGGATGCTTTCCTGAATTCAGACCAAGCACTCATTTCACTTTGCCATTTAGCTGCTCCAATGAGTATTATTATCTTAATTTTATAATAAGTAAACTGAGGATGAGTTGAAATAATTTGTCCTGGATCACAAAACTCTCAAGTGGCAGAAATAATTTTATACCCTACATTCTGTAAGTATGTCAGTGGTTTTTTCATGACTTTTTTTGTTAATGGAAACAAACATTCCCTGCCCCAATTATTTTCTCATTCATAGGTGGCCACTTGGTGGTCAGTTCTAAGATCACTGATGTCTGGTATCTGTGATAAAAATTAGAATAACTTACTGTTTAAATATTAAGGATCTGAGAAAAACAGCAAGATGGCAGTATGCTCATGGTACTGGCACTACTGTTATGTTTACATGGCCTCTATTATATGGATGGATGACATGCATTTTGAATGAATTATCCTCCTTTAGGAGACATTAAACTTTTGCCAAAGTTTGCTTATTGAGACTCTCATATACTGTTTCTAGGATACTTACAAAAAAGAAAGTAATGATCTCCACAAAGAAGTTCTAGGGGGCAGCTGGGTAGCTCAGTGGATTGAGAGCCAGGCCTAGAGATGGGAGGTCCTGGGTTCAAATCTGGCCTCAGACACTTCCCAGCTGTGTGACCCTGGGCAAGTCACTTGACCCCCATTGCTTAGCCCTTACCACTCTTCTGCCTTGGAGCCAATACAAAGTATTGACTCCAAGATGGAAGGTAAGAATTAAAAAAAAAAGTTCTACATAAAATCAATCAATAAGTTGATTAATAAGCATTTAAAAAGCACCTATTATATGCAAAGCTCTATGGTACAGTCTGGGGACACAAATACAGTGAATGAAATGATTCCTCTTCTCTTATGGGGAAAACCAGGGGACTTAACTAAAATATTATATGTGGATTCAGAAGGGTGAGTAGGAGACAGGAATGGACAATAGATGGGGACTTAACAAGTTAGGGAAACTGGGTTTAACTGTTAAGGAAAATGACTGTTGACAGAAGTGACAGTTAGGTCTAACTGTCACCCTGCCCCATCTAGACAAGGGGTCTGAGAAAGCCAGCAGGCAAATGACAAGAGAGTTTGTAACAAATTTAATTAAGGGAACTATGGTCTAAAGGATGGGAATAGGGGTTTCTATGCTTCCAGACTATGGGCAAACCACAGAGTCAGGGGAGGGACTTATCTACACTCAACTGAGACCTAAACAAGGCAGGGCCCAGAGAATAGCAGGACTGAAGTGGGAATCCTCACAGCAGAGTCCTGACACACTCCAGCGATGTTGCGGCTCTTCCAGGACCACTAGCTGTACTCCTTCAGGTGGGTAGATTCTGGGAGCTAACCCAACCCAACTCAACCAGGTTGGGATTAAGAGTCTCTACCAAAAATCTCCCACAAGTAGATGACAGTCTTCCTTCAGGATATCAAGAAATCTGGGTGCAAACTCCACTTCCTCTGAGGTCTCCCAGGATCAGTTACAACTTGTCCCAACCACCATGGAGTCTGTCTCAGAGAGAGAGGCCACACTTCTTGCTTCCCCATTCCATTTAGAATTCTCCAGCCCTTCCTGCTAGGTCTCCTAAATAATAATGTAGTAAACTTCCTCACAACACTTCTCAGGGAGCTTATATTCTAATGGGGAGGACAATAAACCTTATAAATGAATGCATAATAAAAAAGACAATAAATAACAATGTAGTTAAATATAAGGTAGTTGGGGAAGGAGGACACTAGTAGTTGGTGGATGGGATCAAGAAAAGCTTCACATGGAAAGTAGTGCTCTATTTGCCTCAGCTTTTTCATCTGTAAAATGGGAACAATAATAGCACCTTCTTCCTAAGGTTGCTGTGAGGATCAAATGAAATAATAATTATAAAGCACAATACTTGCCACATAGTAAGCACTATATATATACTAGCTTTTATTATTGTTATCTTGAAGAAAGAGAGGGGTTCCATTAGGGAGAGGTAAGGAGGGAACTCATTTCAGGCATGGAGTAGAGTGTCATGTACAAGGAACCACATATGGTGTGTGGCTGGATTGCAGAAAGGGAGGGAAAATAATGCCCAAAGAGCCAGGATGGTCTTTAAATAAGAAATTTGTGCCTTAGATGGTATGGGACAGATCAATTTACTCAATGGTTTTGCTGTATGGAAAGGCTACTGAAGAGAAACTGTTCTACTCATAATTTGGGGAGTTCTAAATCCAGGAACTACCTTCTTTCTGTCCCCTTAGCTTCCCTCCCCATTCCTAGTCCATGAAGGAAATAATATTGTTGACTGAAGAGTGCTCTGATATGGTCCCTTTCAGCTCTCGTGCCCTATGATTCTCAAGTCCTATATTTCTAGAAGCTTGTTCTCTCTGCCCATCTGCATAAGGATGGATTGTGGGAATGGCTAATTTGGTGCCAAAGCTTATCCTTTTTCTTAAAGAAATTGATGATCCCAAGAATCTGATAACTGATCGGGTGACAGAGGACACAGCAACTATATCCTGGGACCCAGTCCAAGCTGTCATAGACAAGTACATGGTACGCTACTCTTCAGCTGATGGAGAGACCCGGGAAATACCAGTGGGGAAAGATGAGACCACAACTATCCTGACAGACCTGAGGCCAGGAGTGGATTATACAGTTTATGTCTGGGCTGTGAAGGGAGACCGAGAAAGCAAGAAAGCCAACACCAAAGCTCCAACAGGTAATCACAAGTAACAGTATCATTACGGGTAACAGATCACTTTTTGTATTAGTTTTATAGA
Source organism: Gracilinanus agilis (assembly GCF_016433145.1). NCBI lineage: Eukaryota > Metazoa > Chordata > Mammalia > Didelphimorphia > Didelphidae > Gracilinanus > Gracilinanus agilis. The sequence continues at coordinate 68,904,088 of NC_058133.1, forward strand.
TCAGAGTGCTTTCTTGATAACAATCCTGTGGTAGGTATTTTGAGTTTTATCTTTGTTTTATAAAAGAGGCAATTTAGTCATAGAGAGACTAAATAATTTTCCAAGGACCAAATTCTAGTAACTGGCAAAATCATTCCATTTTAGAGGCAATTCAGGAGGCACAATGGGTAGAGCTTTGGACCTGGAGACACTAAGAACTGAGTTCAAAAACTGTCTCAGACACTTAAATTGTGTATACCCAGACACAATCTCTTTCTCATTTCGCCTCCTAGCTACAAGTATGCATTGACAAAGACTTAAAATAAAACCACAGCTCATAACTCCTGTTATCCTTGCTTGGCTGATTGACATTTAAAATATCAAAACGTGAAACATTTTGAAGGACCCTCCTCCCATTGGTGAGTTTCTGACAGAGTTTCCATTTTGAGGAAATGACTAAGGTAGAAAAACTCATTCCTTCTCTCCTTTCCTGGCTCTGCTTCTGACTTTCTGGTCTTCTTCCTTACCCTTCCTCCCTTTTAGATCTTTTTTTATATGCTATCATCTTCCATTAGAATGTATGCTCTTTGAGGGCAGGGGATATCTTTTTTTTTGCTTGTTTTTATGTTTCTCAGGCTTAGCACTATGCCTGGCACATAGTAAGTGCTTAATAAATGTTTGTTGACAAGCCTAGAGCACCCCCACTTTGGCTCTGTACCATTTGAGCTACACCCCTCAAGGTTCATATTTCTAGTGAGACAGGGCTCACTCTCTTGGCTGAAGTCACCTCCTATATAGAGAGATGTTGAAACTACAGGGAACACCTCCTGCTGCCATTCACCTGGACTTCTTAATGACTCCCAAATCCCTCAAGTCAACAAGGGAACCACAGAAGCTAGAAATGTCCACTTCAAGATTGCTGTTTGGGTACTGTAACATCCATGTTTCTGAGAGGGGTTCAAGCTGCATCACAGAATTCCATAGTGCCCCCCAGAACTCCAAGGGAGGGGGCAGTTAAGGGCAGTTGGAGTCTTGGTATAAAAGCCGGGTTCACCCCTCTTGCAAGGGTCTTGACTCTTGACTCTTGGCTCTTGGCACACACACTCTGTGTAGCTTCAGGGGCTTGAAGCATTTAGTCTCTGACAGCCAGGAGCTGCTTTACTTTGATAGCTATCCTCAAGATAGACCTTCAAGCAAGATCACTGTCTACCTTCAGTTTAGCTGTTTAGGTTTTAGAAGGAAGATTATTTAGGGGCTTAGATAGACATTCAGCCATTCAATATACATCTCCCCAATCCCCACCCTGGGGAATGTGTGGCTAGCCTGTATTTAGCGGTTTCAGTTAATTTACCTTCCCTTCTCTTTCCTCAAACCTGGTTCCCTTCTCCCTGTTCCCTCTAATCATTAAATTCATTTGGTTTGTGAGAGATAGAGCTTGTATCCCGTTAACTTGGGGTCATACTACCTTCATTTCACCAAGTCAAGTAATACATCCAAGCTGGAGCTGGAGTTGGAGCTATCTCGGTCCTAGAGCCTGTGGTCTGATCTGTAGAAGACCTTAACCTCAAACACTCCTATCCTGTGGGAGAATAATTTATACAAAGAAAGTTGTTATCACAAGGGGTTTAGTCCCTATCCACTTACCATCTTGGCCCAGAATTTACCAAGCTTGAATAGCCTCCATAACCAGCTCTGAGAGTATTCTGTTAACTGTTTCCAACTGCTTCCAGTGTGGGGGAGGTGGAGTACTCCACTTGCTCTTGCCCCTCCCATCCAGTCAAGTTTGCCTGCTTCTCCTCCTGATCTGGGACTGGGTAGAAACCATTGCCATCTGACCCTACTCCTACAGTACCTGTGCTCAGAGAAACAAAGACAAAACCAGAAAACGTTAGAGACAGCTAGAGAGTCTCTTCTCTCATCATCGGAGCCTAAGCAACAGCTCTCAGAATTCTAGGTCCCTTGGTAAGGGAGGAAGAAGAAAGTGAGAGTTGATGTTGCCTCTCCCTTTAAATTCTACTAAGTAGGTACCCTGATGTTCAGTAGCCAATCCAGGGGAAGATATAAGGGGACCAACCGGAAGCCTTTGGTTTGCAATCTTCTTTAGCAAGGGGACCAGTCAGCATCCTCAGAGCTCCATATGGTCCAGACTAGGAGACCAATGATAATCCTCTGATTCCCTGCCATTATTACAGGTGTATTCTGATCTGTTTATGGTGTCAAGGTAATGTAGCCTGAACATGGAATAAGTTATTCAGAAGCTTTAAGGATATGATAGACACAGGGAGATGGCAGAGGTGGTTTCAGTTCTGGAGAAAGAGAGAAAGGGAGAGACAGAGACAGAAAAACAGAGAGAGACAGAGAGACAGACAGAGATATACAGATTCATAGAGAGACAGATTCACAGGGAGACAGAGAGAGAAAGAGAGAGAGAGAGAGAGAGAGAGAGAGAGAGAGAGAGAGAGATATCAACAGTGGACCTTTAAGGAACTTGTTCAGTTTTTTCCTGGAATCTCCATTTCCTGAAATCTTACTAAAAGATACACTAAACTCTTCAGAAAAGAAGCCCTAAATGAAATAATAAATGAATGATCTGAAAATTCCCCTGGAAGTCAATGTAATCAGTGATTTTATCTTATAGCTCCAAATACTGCTCCAAAGAGAGATCCAATTCTTCCAATTCTGAGAAATTGCAAGTTATAGAAATAGACCATAAAGAAAGGAAACAGTTACTTGCTGCTCCATAGAATTCCCCAGGTGGCTATTGAGAATAGATAGTTTTGATAATGGTCTTGGAAATTCTCCATCTTCACCAATATGCATAACAATGTATTAGAGTAATGGACAACTTCTTTTCCTTCTCCACATTTCTTAAAGAAATTGATGATCCCAAGAATCTGATAACTGATCGGGTGACAGAAGACACAGCAACCATATCCTGGGACCCTGTCCAGGCTGTCATAGACAAGTACATGGTGCGCTACACCTCAGCTGATGGAGAGACCAGAGAGATACCAGTGGGGAAGGACAAGACCACCACCACCTTGACAGGCTTGAGGCCAGGCGTGGATTACACTGTTTATGTCTGGGCTGTGAAAGGAGCCCGGGAGAGCAAGAAAGCCAACACTAAAGCCCCAACAGGTAATAGCTCACCTTTTATATTAACTTTATAATTGACAGAGGGATTTCTTGACAACACTTCTGTGAAGTAGATAAGGAAAGTATTATTATCTCTGCTTTTCAGAAGAGGCAACTGAGGAATAGAGGTGAAGTAACTTCCCAAGGATCACATTTGCAGCAAATTAATAATTTGACTTAAAGTTCTTTGGTTTTAGATTTGGTGCTCTTTCTATTATGCTGCCAAGGGAGAAAAGAGAAATTTGTCATCATTGTTGTTGTTTATGGGTTTATTTGTTATGAATCTGGGCATTCCATATTTGAGAATTGTTTTTGTTATTAAATCAATTAAAAATTGCTCTGTAGCTGTTATATAATTAACTTTAATTTTTGATTTTTAAAGAATCAATGTGCTATTATATCTTCAAGAATTACCATTCCAGGTATAGGATAAGAGATCTAAACTAGAGTGGACATTAGGAGTCATCCATTCTAGATCCTTTGTTTTATAAACTCAGAGAAATTAAGTGTCTTGCCCCTTATCAAACATGTTGAATTTGAACTCAAGTTCTTTGACTGAAAATTCAGCGTTCTTTCCATTGTACCATACTATTTCTCTAATTTTTACTTATTCAGAAACTGAATATAACAGAAAATATTTTGAATATAGAGTCAGAATTTAGATTATGAGCTCCATTCTGTATCCATAGCACTTAAGACACAGTGCCTGCCACATAATAAGTGTCTGATAAATATACATTGTCTTCCTGACTGACAGAAGGCCTGGGTTCTACAGTAGGCTTGGCCACTCTGGGAAGTCTCAATGTGCTAATTTATAAAACAGGATGACTGGATTAGAGGATCTCTGCAGCCCCTTCTTTACTCTCAAAGTCTACCTCTGTTCCTTCTCTTATAAACAATTTAAATTTCCCTAGGCAGGCTGTCTATACTCCCTCCCCCAAATTAAGAATTATGATGGAACTTACAAAGAGATACTCTTCGAGTCAGGAAATCAAGTCCATAAGCATTTTTTGAGCATCTTTATTTACCAGGCACTGGGCAAAGTACCGATGATACAAAAAAAGGAAAAAAAAACCCTAATCCTTGGCTTAAAGAAGCTCATAATTTAATTGGGAGTGTTGGTGTGTGTGTGCACAACATGCAAGCAACTATGTACCAATAAGGTATACAGGAAAATTAAAGGAGGGAAGGCCCTTTCATTAAGGAGGATCAGGAAAGATTTCTTGTAGAAAATGGAATTTTAATTTTAAAGAAAGTCAGAGGAAGCCAGGAGAAAGAGATGAGGAGGGAGGGAATTCTAAGCATGGGAGACAGTCAGTGAAAATAATCAGAATTCAGAGATGGAGTGTCATGTATGAATAATAGCAAGAAAGGTTTAATTGCTTATCTTTTACTACTCTTCCTCCTTGGAACCAATATTTAGAATCAATTCTAAGTCAGAAGATGAGGTGAGGGTTTTAAAAACTAAACAGAAGATTTTTTAAAATAATATTTTATTTTTCTCCCAATTACATTTTAAAACAATTTTAAACATTCTTTTAAAAATTTTGACTTATGAATTCTTTCTCTCCCACCCCTCTGTCATACATCCCCAAGGCAGTAAGCAATTTGATATAGATTTTACATGCGCAATCATGTAAAACATTTTTCATACTAGTAATTTTTAAACAAAATAGCTTATATTTGATCCTGGAGATGATAGAGAGGCAATGCTGTTTATTGCATAGAGGAGGAAAGGACACCTAGATTCAAATCTTGCCTCTGATACATCTTCTACAAGAAGCTTTTCCCATCCCCTCTTAATTCTAGTGCCTTCTTTCTGTTAATTATTTCCTATTTATCCTGTATATAGCCTGCTAATAGATATTTGTTTGCATGTTGTCTTCCTCCATTAGGTTGTGAGTTCCTTGTAGGCGGGGACTGTCTTTTCCCTCTTTGTGTTAACTTAACACTGTGCCTGGCTCATAGTAGGTGCTGAATAAATGTTGATTAGTTGATTACATATGACTGAGACCCTGGAAAAGTCATTCGTTCTTATTGTTGCAAGCATACCTCTAGGGCTATAAATTACTGAGTAGGTGGCAACCTGCATTGGTAGATGAAATTTCCTTACCAGCAGTTTCCTTTATCAATTAAATTCACAAATTTGTTTTTCTTTTTAAATTTTTCTTCCTTTATTTTTTCTCCAATATTTTTAATTTTTCAGTTACATGTATAAATACTTAAAAAAAATCCTTACCTTCTGTCTTAAAATCATTATTGATATTGGTTCCAAGGCAGAAGAGCATTAAAGGCTAGGGAATGAGGATTAAGTGATTTGCCCAGGATTACAAAGCTAAGAAATGTCTGAGATCAGATTTGAACCAGGAGCTCTCATCTCTGGACCTGGCTCTCAATTCACTGAGCCACCTAGATGTACCCCAGAAAAACTTTCTGGCAAAATTTTTTGACATTTTAAAATTCAGATTTTTTTTTCTTACCCCACCCCCTCTTCTCCTTTCCCTGAGGTATCTGATATAAGTTGTACCCAGACTTTTCATGTAATACATACTTCCATATTGCTCATGTCTTGATGGAAATCACATATCATCCGTAAAAAAGAAATCTCATGAAAGAAATACAATGGAAGATGACATGCTTTGATCTGCAATCAGATTCCAAAAATTCCTTCTTTGACATTTTTGTCATAAGTCCCTTATGGTTCTCTTGGAGACTTACTTTGTTGATAATGGTACAGATCCTTTTTTAAAAATTTGCTTTATTAATAGAGTTACTTTATAAGTTTATTTTAATAATAATAAATGTTATTACAAATATATGGCATCACCTACTGACCAATTTTGACAGAAAGGTAGAGCAGACTCCTAACTCAAAGAGACACTTTCTTAGGCAAATATGCTAGTTCTACAGACTTTTCAAACGATTCCTCCTTATTAAGGTTCAGAAGAGATATAATAGTAAAGTGGCAGATTTGCATGCCAGTGTCAGGAGCATCAAAACCCAGATTAAAGGGGAATTGGAAATACACATGTAATTGAGAAATTGGTAAATCTGCTCCACTGGGGCACTTCTCATTGAGCTGACCATATGACCTACCCTCTTTTAATAGAGTACCTACTTTGGTCCCTTGTTAAACCTAGTTGAGGCATCTAGGAGATACAGTGGACAGATTACTAGACTTTGAGTCATTAAAGACCCGAGTTCAAATCCAGTCTCAGATACTTAGGAGCTTTGATCCTGGGCTAGTCACTTCACCTCTATCTCTTTCAGTTTCTCCAACTGCAAAATAGATAGGATTAGGGCAGCTAGATAGTACAGTGAATAGAGCACCAGGATGGAGTTAGGAGGACTTGGATTCGAATATGAACCCTAGATAAAATTCTTGTGTGACCCTGAGCAAGTCATTTAACCCTGATTTTCTAGCCTTAGTTGCTCTTCGGTCTTAGAACTGATACCAAGACAGAAGATAAGGGTTTAAAAAAATTGATAGGATAATAAAAGCACCTACCTCTGTTTTTGGGGTAAAATAGGATAAAATTTGCAAGAAATTTTTTAAACAATAAAATGTTATTAAAGGACCCATAATACCAGCAATTTCTGCTTGTGACTTAAAGAAAAGTTATAATAGTGGATAATGGCACTGACCATGTGCATTGACATCTAGTTGAGTCATAGGCTTCCTTTTTGGGATGCAAAACAATTCCTTATTGGACCTCCTAACCATGGGCTATACCAGAGAGGATTATGGAAACTGGCCAGGAAGTTGGTCATTCCTGTAGGTTCTAAGGATAGAAGAGACCAATTTTTTAGCCAACATCAGCCAGTAGGTGGGCTCCTTTGATTATTCATGTTACACCTATGAACTTTTTTGATCAAAGTCTGACATACCGAATTATTCCTGCTAAAAAATAAATGTTGTCCTACTGTTCAATTATCTATATTAGTTGATTCTATTTATAAAGATAGTTAAAGTGACCACAGCAGCCATATCTCCTAGTCTAGTTCACTGACCACATGAAGAAACAACCTAAGTAACTCTTGGTAATAAAAAGAGAATTAGAAAGATTCATTAATTCTTTACCATCACGTAGCAAAATTCAATGAAATACACATTGATAGATATATTTTTCTAATTGAAAAACTTATTGGGGGCAATGAACTCATTGTTGAGGGAGATTTAGAGTTCATACAGTTACATGAAGAGAGAATTATAATTTGGAAAATTACCATATCCAGTTTTCTCCTTTGCATACAGAAATGTGTTAGTAATGCACATTTCTGGAGAGGGAGAAATCTCTTATTCTTCATGCCTTAATTCATTCCTTGGGCCTTGGCTGATTTTTGGAAATTATTATGATCTATGGTGCCTTGAAGCATAGTACTGTAGGGTTTCCTTGTTTGTTTTCTTACTATTTTTACTGTTGTGTGACTAAAATCATGGTTACTCTTCCTGCTGTTTTGGATCCAGTCAAGTAATAATAAATTCTATTCCAAACCAACTTTTTAACTGTAAGAATCTTTATGTTTTAAATATATTTTCTTTTCTATATTTAAATATATATCATGTTTTTAAATATTTTCTTGTACATAGGAAATTGTTGCTTTGTTTCTATTTCATTTTGCCACCCTCCTTCTTACTTCAAGAATAAATTCATCCTATTAAGATGCACAGTTCCGATGTTTAAGTTTATTTTTTTCTCTGTGAAATGCTGCTATATATATATTTTTGGTTCTCTTTGCTCCTCACTAGCCCATTTAAAAGAATGAAATCTGTACTAAGTACATGAATTTTTGTTTGGAATAATCTGATCCTAAGCATTTTTTAAAAATTTAGAATATTTTTCCATGGTTTCATGATTCACGATTTCCACCCCTCTCCCTCCATACCCCTCCCAGAGCTGACAAGCAGTTCCCCTGGGTTATACGTGTATCATTGTTCAAAACCTATTTCCATGTTATTCATATTTGCATTAGAGGATCTTTTAACATCAAAACCCTAATCATATCTCCATGGAACCATGTGGTCAATCATATTTTTTTTTCTGGTTTCTGCTCCCACAGTTCTTTCTCTGGATGTGGATAGTGTTCTTTCTCATAAGTTCCTCTGGACTGTCCTGGGTCATTGCATTGCTGCAATTAGAAAAGTCTATTACATTCGATTGTTACTCTCTCTTCTTAGCCCAGACTTCAATCACAAATGGGTTTTATCTTTTCTTTTCTTTTATAATCTTCATTCTTTAGCAGCAGTCTCCTCTTCGATTCTGCTCTCTGACTTATATACCTTTGTTCTTCCTCCTTATTCCTAATTCCCTGATCATTTTATTCTACTTGTGCCACTATAATTAACAGATTAAAAAAATCATCTCCCTTTTCCTGGTGTAGATAAATATTTATTTTTTTCAAATAAATTTTTATTTATTTCAAAAAATAAATCTCATGCCACTATAATTAACAGATTAAAAAAACATCTCCCTTTTCCTGGTGTAGATAAATATTTATTTTTTTCAAATAAAAAGATTTATTTATTTCAAAAAATAAATCTCATGCTACCCTGTTATTCTTTCTGATCTTTTTTCTTTTCTTGGCATTTAAAAGCTCCTTTCTTTTTCTTTCCAGAATGTTATACTAATTTATACCTCTACTTTCAGGACATCATTGTGCCTGTTTTCTTTTAGCCCCTCCAATAATTTTCTTTTTTTTAATTGTCTGATGAGTTTGACATAGAACATCAGAGTTGCTTTAATTTTCATTTTTTCTAATAGCGATTTGGGGTATTTCTTCATGTGATATTGATAACTTGGATTTCTTTCTTTTGAAAGCTAATTTTAACACCCTTTCATTATTTATCTCTTGAGAAATAGCTCTTCTTCTTATATAACTTATCACTTCCTTGCATGTCTTGGATATGAGACTTTTGTCAAAGAAACTTGCTACAAAGATTTCCCCCCTCTAATTAACTGTTCCTCTTTTCATTTTAACCACATTGATTTTTTTTGTATAAAATCTTTTAAATTTTATATAATCATAATTGTCCATTTTATTTCTTTTGAGTCTCTTTGTCCCTCAGCTGGTTATAAACTCTTTCCCTAACCATAATTGTGAAGAGAATTTTCTTCTTTGTTCCTTTAATTTGTTCATGATATAATAAACAAATCATGCCTAAGGCATGTATCCATTTGGAGCTTTTCTTTAGTAACTATGGTCTTTGGGTTTATTGACTGTTATGCTTCTATATTTATTTGCTTCTGTATACTGTGTATCCAATCTGATCTACTGATTAACCTATCTGTTTTAAAATTAGTACTGAATAGTTTTGATGATTACTGCTTTGTAATGTAGTTTAAGCACTGGTAGTACTAACGCTTATCCAGTTTGCAAATGACACAAAGCAGTAACAGAGAGTTTATATACTAGATAATAGTCACAAGCTAGAATATTGGGCTGAAATCTAAGATCTTACAGTTGAATTAAAAAAAAAAACAAAACTTCACAGGTACAAAACTTGGAAGACATGGCCAGATAGCTTTTTATCTAGAAAACATCTCCTTGGTTTTAGTGGACTACAAAATCAATTAGCCATTAGTCTGACATGGTAGCCTTCAAAACTGATTTATTTTTACAATGTCATGAAAGAGCTTTAATGTCCAGAATTCATGTAGATAAAGAGAGTTAGGGGGACAGGGAACAAAAATTTATTAAGCATCTACCATGAGCCAGGTACATTATAAGTATTTAATTCGTATAAATATGTTGAGAAGTATGTGCTATTCTTATCCTCATTTTGTAGTGTAGTTATATACAGTATACACCTTAGGAAACAGGAAAGGAAATTAAGTGACTTGCTCATGGTTACACAGCTAGTAAATGTCTGAAACTTGATTTAAACTTCTAGACTTCTTAGGGCAACTAGGTGGCACAGTAGATAGAATGCCAGCTCTGGAGTTAAGAAGACCTAAATTCACATTCAGTTTCAGACATTTATTAGCTGTCTAAATCTTATTATTTACTTAATAAGATTTAATTATTTTTAAAAATTCAAAAATTTATATATTTATATTTTCACATATAAAATATAAATACTAAAAATTTTAAATATTTTAAAAAGACTTAAGTATTAAATGTCTAAAATAGACATTTAACTATTTGCCTCAGTTTCCTCATATGTAAAATGAGCTGGAGGAGGAAATGGCAAGCTGTTCCAGTATCTTTGCCAAGAAAATCCCAAACGGGGTCACGAAGAGTCAGACATGACTGAAAATGACTGAACAACAACTTCCAGACTTCAAGCCCACCACTCTGTGTTCTATGGTGGCACCTAGCTAATAATCCCATTTTATTTTGTTCTGACCAGACTACTTATAGAGTATTGCTTTTAAGTTGTGAGGACCATGTTGACAAACTATAGCATGCCTGGAAGAAAGCAACCAGGAAGGAAGGAGCTGGAAAGATTTAAGCTAAAAAAAAAAAATAAGATGAGGCCATATAATAGCTGTCTTTAAGAATTTGAAAGACTCTCATACAGGAAAGATATTAGACTTGTTCTGTGTGGGCCCAGAAGGCAAAACAAGGAGAAAGGGGTTTAAAATGTAAAGAAGCAAATTTAATCTTGATGTAAGAAAAATTTCCTAACAATTAGGGCAAAAAGTGAAACAGTCTGCCTCAGGAGTATGTGTGCTCTCTTCCACTGGAGTTTTCAAGCAAAGGTAGGATGCCTACCTCTTGGTTCTGTAGTAAGTGAGATTCTTGTTCAGATGTATATGAGAGTAGATGCTTTCAGACTTTGAGATTCTGAGCTATTGATAACTATGGAGCTAGACCATCAAATATGAGATAAACATTGGTCTTATTTTTGGTCCTATACTTTGGATTTTGTGGATCTGTACTTTACTCTTTGATTCTAGTACTTTTGAGCAATTTTCTTTTGTCTCTTAAATACCAGATTCAGACTTTTTGTTGCATCATGATTTTCTGGAACACAAGTGATTGTAAAATGATCTCTCCAAGCGTGATCTTCCAGGTAGATTATGTAGTGACCCAATGTTTTCTTTTCTGATTTTACTGTCTTTTGACTTTTTTCTATAATTCCCATTTTATTTTTGGCATTTTTTGGTTTTATTATCTCCATTTTTAAAAATCAGGTTACTTCTGTTTAAAACCATAAATTCTACTTAAAAAATTTTCATTACAAGTTCTAATTTCATACTTTTTTCCATTCAGTTATTTTGTCTTCCATAAAGCTCTAGATTTCTTAAGAGTATTTGATTCTTCAATGTCCCTAGAATTCTAGGTTTAGTTACTATAATTAAAAAAAATTGTTCCTTGATTTATCTTACCCCGAATTAGGACCTTTTCTTTGTTTCCTCAATTCTAAAATATTTTTCCATGGGAATTTCCTTCTATTCAAGATTTTAATTGTTCTTTTAGTGTGTTTGGCACATTTCTAGTTATTTTTTAAGGTGAGGAAGAAGAACTGTGAATTTATTTATTCAGATGCTCTAAGCTGATCTCAGGAGGATGGACTACTTCTGTTATAGAAGATTTGTTCCTAGGTAGTCCATTTATCTCCCTCTTTGAGAAGCTAACTATCCAAAATGACCCAAAATAATGAACTTAAAACAGAGCCTGGGAAATGGGGACTAGAAACTACCAGTAGGAGTACCATGGACTCCTTCAGGTATCCATGAAAGGAACAACCCGATTATTATTCAGAAGACACCCATCATGAAAGTCCTAGAGGTTTGCCATTTCCACCCATATGCATGGAAATTGATTGGCACTAATGACCAAATTGGTGCTACAGCTTATCTTTTCCCAAACTTTTCCTTAAAGAAATTGATGATCCCAAGAATCTGATAACTGATCGGGTGACAGAAGACACAGCAACCATATCCTGGGACCCTGTCCAGGCTGTCATAGACAAGTACATGGTGCGCTACACCTCAGCTGATGGAGAGACCAGAGAGATACCAGTGGGGAAGGACAAGACCACCACCACCTTGACAGGCTTGAGGCCAGGCGTGGATTACACTGTTTATGTCTGGGCTGTGAAAGGAGCCCGGGAGAGCAAGAAAGCCAACACTAAAGCCCCAACAGGTAATGAATCATGATAACATGAAAACATAAGAAATTACAATATGGACCCATCGGGGAAAAGGAAGCAAGCAAACATTTATTAAACACTTATTATGTGCTATGCACTGTTCTAAGTGCTTTACATATGAAATCTCATTTGATCCTTAAAACAACTTTGGGAGGTTAATACAATTATTAACCCCATTTTATAGTTGAGAAAACTGAGGCTTGGAGAAGCTGAGAAACTTAGCCAAGGTCACATACCTAATATGTGTCTGAAGTCGTTTTGAATTCCTATGCTTAGAATCTATCTCCTGCCTTCTTTGGCTTCTTTCAGGACTCAGTTAAAATTCCATCTTCTATAATAAGCTTTTTCTGAATCCCCCTTAATGCTTGTTCCTTCCCTTTATTATTTCCAATTTATCTTCTCTCTATAGTTTGTACATTAGTTTTTTTCATGTTGTTTGGCCAATTTGTCTACAATATGATGGTATATGTAGGGGGTGGAGTAATGTACAATCAACTTCAAAATCCAAGCTGGAACCAGAGTATAAGCAACTTTAAGTACTAAACATATGTGTTTGAATTTTTATCCTAGGGGCAATGAGGAGCCATTGATAGTTATAATTCAAGGTAGTGACATATAAAGATCTGTACTTTTGGGATATCATTTTATCAGTTGTGTGGAGATGGATTGGAGAGGGGAGAGATTTAGTTGCAATCAGAAGACTACTGTAACAGCCAGAACTAGGGAGATGGCTATGTGGGGAGAAAGAGACGGATACTAAAGGTAGACTTCATAAGACTTTATAACTGGTTGGAGGATGAATAAAAGTAAAGAGTTGAGAATGACTCTTTAAGTTCTAAAAATGGATGACTGAAAGAATAGTGGGACTCTGGTACCTTTAATAGAAATAGTGAAGTCAGGAATCGGAATAGGTTTATGAGGGGGAGGATAAATGAGTTCTGATCCCTAATTTTGTGCTTTTTCTACTATAGCATTCTGTCTCCCTGAAGAAAGTAATCTTCTTGCTGGAGAAACATGGGAAGACCTAGGGAGAATAAGACAATTTAAAAAGAATATGATAAGACAAAAAGAAAATGCCTCTTCTGAAAAACAAGAAGGGTCTGAAATTATCTCAGACCAAGACAAATGTACTTCAGGTCACAGGCTTTGCTGCTTATTCATAGGATTGTATTGTTTCTTTCTTTCAGAGATTGATAGCCCTAGAAACCTAGTGACTGACCAAGTGACAGAGAAGACAGCCACTATCTCCTGGGATCCTGTCCAGGCTGCCATAGACAGGTACATGGTACGCTACACTTCAGCTGATGGAGAGACCAAGGAGGTGCCCGTGAGGAAGGACGAGACCACCACCACCCTGATGGGTCTGAGGCCAGGCATGGAGTACACCATTTATGTCTGGGCTGTGAAGGGGGACCAGGAGAGCAAGAAAGCCAGCACAAAAGCCCTTACAGGTAATAGGAGAGGAGAGAAAGAGAAGCCAAATTACTGGCTTGAAGATAGTCAGCTAATGGTGTTGATATCAGAGTACTGTGGATTCAATCTAGGATACCATTATGTTAGACTTCTCCAGAAGAAATAACAAAATGGCGGCAGTGGTCCAGTCCTATGTTGTCCAATGGTTCAGGTGAAACTTTTTGTAAGACCTCTTGATCTAATGAAATGTGGTGATAAATGCTCTTTAGAGCTTAGAAAAAAAAACTTTTCTTAGGCTTTGCTTATTGATACACATAAAAAATAATTTCAGGATCCTTATCAAATTATAAACTCTTTAAAGAAGAACTATTAAAATAGTATCCACAATACCCCTGTGAGCTTGTAAGAAAAATTCTATTCTACAACATTGTACAGATGATGAGAATAAACCCCACGTAAGGGTAATGGATGACTTATTTTCAGGGCAATTCCATAGTGCATGGGGGAGCTTATGCCTCCCCACAGTGCCAATCTATACTTTTGGAGGGCAGGAAGTAAGGTATCTAAAGTTTTGGGATTATAATGAAAAATAACTTTTGATCATAGTTAGGGAAATTAAAGGGGAATAATGTGTTAACAGAGATTGAAGAGATGGTAGTAATAACATGATTGTACTCACAAGGAGGAAATTATAAATTTGAATGGGAAAAATAAGAAGGGAAAGGATTGGGGGAGTTAAGAAAGGAGATGCATTTCTTTAGTGTTTATCATTCACCTGTCTTCATGCCATCTTCCTGTTTTTCCATAATAAGCTCTGAATTTAAGACCATTGCCTTTCTATAATTTAAGCTGCTTCTGTGTAGTGTGTCTACACACGTATGCACCTATGTGCCTGTGTGCCTCTAGCATATGGAAAAAAAGATAATGTCAAAGTCAGCTGAAGGAATTTAGCAGAAGCCATTTTTTTTCAAAACTCTGAGGCACTCCAATACAGATCTATTGCAAAGAGAGGTCCAATTAACAGAGATACAAGGAGGACTGTGTTGGAACCAGCTCAAACTGGCTAGTGAGAGCTAGTTATTAAAATTTCAGTGTAAGCACTTAGATTTTGGAATCTGCAAACTCTACCAATCAAAACTCAATTCATTATTTTTTTATTATCTAGATTTAAGCAAACTCTACCAATCAAAACTTGATTTAAGAAAATGATGGATAAAAAGTTAATAATACAGAATAAGTTAAAAAGTGTATTGAATTTTTTTCTGGAGTGTAGGTTGTTAAAAATTTACTAGTAGAGGAAGCTAGATGACTCTAGATACAGAGGTAGACCTAGAAACCAGAGGTCCTGGGGTCAAATATGGCCTTAGATACTTCCTAACTCTGCAACTCTGGGTAAGTCACTTAACCCCCATTGCCTAGCCTTTATTGGTCTTCTACCTTGGAACCAATTCTAAGACAGAAGTTAAGGGTTTTAAAAAAATTACCAGCACACCATTGCATGTAAGAAAGGAAAAGCAACATGGTGGAAGAGGAGAAACACTAGGAGCCATACAATTTTGTGCAACGTTGGACAAGTCCATTAGCCTACTTGGATCTTCAATAAGTTTCTATTTCTTTGATCAGTTAAAAGTTCAGTAAATATGTATTATAAGCCTACTCTGTGCCAGGCACTATGCTAAGCAATGGGTTTAAAAGTAGAAAAAAGAAAAACAGTTCTTGCCCTCAAGGAGCTTATAATCTACTGGGAGAAATACAACATTTAAAAGGACCTAAAAGGGGGGATCAAGAGGAATGGGAGAGAAGATACCCATAAGTGGGGACATGGGCATGATGGAGAAATCTGAAGAAATGCAAGTGGGTGAGAAATGAAAAGAGGGCAGACCTGAAAGGTTTTGGGAAGAATACTTTGTTCTACCTTGAAATCAGAAGAGCAGAGAGGAAAAGATGGGGATACCAAGGCTCTTATGATCTTACAGGATGATGAGATTCTTGATATTAAGGTTCATGGGAGGCATGAGAGAGATGTTCAAAAGAGTGTCCAGGTGGGAAAATGTATAAAATGTTTAAAAATCTATAAAATAGGGGGCAGCTGAGTGGCTCAGTGGATTGAGAGCCAGGCCTAGAGACAAGAGGTCCTAGATTCAAATCTGGCCTCAGACACTCCCTAGCTTTGTGACCCTGGGCAAGTCACTTGACCCTCATTGCCTACCCTTACCACTCTTCTGCCTAGGAGCCAATATGCAATATTGATTCTAAGCCAGAAGATAAGTTTAAAAAACAAACAAACAAACAACAAACAACTACAAAATGAGAGGTTTGTATTAAATAATCTCTTTAATATACCTTCCAACTTAAAAAAAATCTCTAATTTTAAGTATGAACCCTGGAAATTTCAGGAGAGGTTGTTTAATCAGTGATTTTGTGACTGAAAATGCTACTCAGAAGATCCTATTCCTCTCAGTTTTTCATTGTTTTGTTAGACTGTGCATATTTATTAAAATATTTTGTTTTTCTATTTTTCCTTTTAAGTTGGAAGGTAGAAAGGAAAGAGGAAATGCTTATTAAATTAACAATAAGAGAAAAATATTTAAAATAATAGATTGCTGCTGCTATTGATTAAAAAATGAATTTAGGATAGTTCTTGGGAGATGGGAACTGCTCCCTTACCTTCCCCCAGGTGACCATGAAGGGAATAGCTCTATTATTGTGTCGAGCATGACCCAGTCCTTGCAGAGATGGATTGGTAATGATGGCCAATTTAGTGCCACTATTTATCCTTTCCCAAAATTTTTTTCTTAAAGAAATTGATGATCCCAAGAATCTGATGACTCATCAGGTGACAGAGAACACAGCAACTATATCTTGGGACCCAGTTCAGGCCATCATAGATAGGTACATGGTACGCTACACCTCTGCTGATGGAGAGACCAAGGAGATACCAGTGGAGAAGGCCAAGACAGCCACCATCTTGACAGGTCTGAAGCCAGGCATGGAGTACTCTGTGTATGTCTGGGCTGTGAAAGGAGACCAGGAGAGCAAGAAAGCCAACACCAAAGCATTGACTGGTAAGGAGGGGACCCATGGTTAAATTACTCACAGAAGGAAAAGATGTCTATTTTCTCTTTCAGTTCTGATGATTTTTTGGGCTAGGGAGGAGGGAATAATAAAGCATCTGATTCCAATCTTTGCTTTTTCTGGTGGCTAGTTGAGGCCTTCTTGCTCTGCATATCTATTTTGTCAACTTTTTAAAAAAAATTTTTTATTTTGAATATTTTCCCCTAGTTACATATTTCATGTTCTTTCCCTCTCCCCCAAACCTCCTAACTCCTTTTAGCCGATGCACGATTCCACTGGGTTTTACATGTATCCTTGATTAAGACCTAATTCCATGTTATTGATAGTTGTACTAGAGTTATTGTTTAGTGTCTACATCCCCATGTTTTGTCAACTTTTTTACCATATTCTGGGTGTGAGATGTAACCTCAGATTTGTTTTGATTTGCATTTCTCTAATTATTAGTGAAGTAGAGAATTTTTTTCTTATGGCTAATGATAATAGGGATTTCTTTTCTTGAGAACTACCTTTCTAATCTTTCTTTTTTTAATTTCAGATTTTATTTTATTTATTTTTTTTTTTTTTAGAAAAATTTCCATGGTTACATGATTCATGTTCTTACTTTCCACTTCATCCCTCCTACCCCCCCTCCCACGCCCCCTATTGCTGACACGCATTTCCAGTGGCTTTAACATATGTCATCCATCAAGACCTATTTCCATATTATTGATAGTTGCATTGGTGTGGTAGTTTTGAGTCTACATCCCCAATCATGTCCACATCAACCTATGTGTTCAAGCAGTTGTTTTTCTTCTGTGTTTCCTCTCCTGTAGTTCTTCTTCTGAATGTGGGTAGCGTCTTTACCATAAATCCCTCAGAATTGTTATGGATCATTGTATTGCTGGTAATACAGAATTCCATTACATACAGTGCATCAGTCTCTATGTACAATGTTCTTCTGGATCTACTCCTTTCACTCTGCATCAATTCCAGTTCACATGGAATTCCTCTAGTTTATTATTCCTTTGAGCACAATAGTATTCCATCACCAGCATATACCACAATTTGTTCAGCCATTCCCCAATTGAAGGACATACCCTCCTTTTCCAGTTTTTTGCCACCACAAAAAGCACAGCTATAAATATTTTTGTACAAGTCTGTTTATCTATGATCTCTTTGGGGTACAAACCCAGCAATGGTATGGCTGGATCAAAGGGCAGGCAATCTTTTAGCGCTCTTTGGGCATAGTTCCAAATTGCCATCCAGAATGGTTGGATCAGTTCACAACTCCACCAACAATGCATTAATGTCCCAATTTTGCCACATCCCCTCCAACATTCATTACTTTCCCCTGTTGTCATTTTAGCCAATCTGCTAGGTGTGAGGTGGTACCTCAGAGTTGTTTTGATTTGCATTTCTCTAATTATTAGAGATTTAGAACACTTTCTCATGTGCTTATTGATAGTTTTGATTTCTTTACCTGAAAATTGCCTATTTCTTTCTAATCTTTCAACCATTTATTAATTGAGAAGTATGATCTTGCCTTTTTTCTCCCTTTAACTGTCCATAATAAAGTTATGCTGGTTCTTTGTAATCATTACTTTTAGCTATCCTTTTAGTAATGCATTGTAGAATTTTATCAGCAATTGAAGTCAAGCTCACAGGGCTTTGAAACACAAGATAGTTCCACAGTTACCCTACTCTTTTGGGAAGACTTGAGGTTGAAGGGAATGGCAAATAACTAGACAGTGAAAGCCTTTCTTGGTAGTGTACAAATTGTTGACCTGGAAAGAACAATGGATAAGGAGTCAGATAATGGCTTAGGTTCCAATTCCATCTTTGCCACAGACTACCTGGGTGACTGGGGAAATACCTAAACTTCTTGGGGCTTCATTTTCCTCAACTGAATAATGAAGGGTTTGGACTAGATAATTGCTAAGTTCTTTTCCGACTCTAAAAATCTATGATTATATCTCTTCCTTGTGCTTTACTTCTATAAAATGATGGAGTTGTACTAGCTGACCTTTAGGATATCTTCAATCTCTAGATCACATGAATTCTGCAACCCTTATTTGCATCATTGTATGCCATAAGAGATTTTATTTTATTTAATTGATATTCTCAGTCTGACAATCAAACATGTTTTGAGGAGGAATCATGACATCAAGGAGTTAAATGAAAGCAAACTAGTTTTTAATGTTGGTCTTTTATTTTTATTTTTTAAATTTAGTTTTGATTTCCAAAGCAGGAAATTAGATTCCCTCATATAACCAAATGAACAGAAGGTATGCCAATCCTCTTACTTGAGGAAATCAGACCAAGTTGGTGTTATAGAAACTCAATGTACTCATAAAGCTCTAATTCAGAACAATAGTTGTTTGATTCCTATTATAATATAGTAATTTACTTCTAAGCTGAGACTTTATGTGGAAAATTTGTAGCCTAGAGGCATCTTCTGGGGGACTGCTAAATTAAAATAACTTCTAACAAGGATTTTTTTAAAATGGAAATTTCAGGATACATCTTAGGAATAGTTAAAAATAACGAGACGAATGTCCAAATATTATAACTGAGAATTATAATGCTGCTGAATTTTAGGTCTTTTTGCATACATAGCAATCCTCATAACCCATTATTCCAACTGGAGCTTGTGGGGGGGGGGACCACTTAGAAGACAGAAAAAACCAGAGTCCCCTTGCTTTGTCTCTGTCTCTATCTCTTTGTCTGTGTTTCTGTTCTTAAGATACAGTGAGCTCTTAATAAATAGATGTTTTTTCATTCATCCTTTCCCCTCCCCTTTTATTTCTTTTTATCTTTCTGACTTCATTATTTCTGTCTTCATGTCTTCATGTCACACTGGAATTGAATAATTTTCTAAAAGATATCTGTAGACTTATATATGTATATACACATATATTCTCTCTATATATATTTATTTTCTTTTTAGCCTCCACTTCTTTCCAATCTTTCCTTTCCCATACGCTTTGCTCTTTCTTCTCATTTTAGTAATACTGATTAATCAACTCTTTATAAATAGCCATCGATCCTCCCCGAAACCTCCGTGCATCTGATGTGACCCAGTCTGGCGGTGTTGTGACCTGGATGCCACCTTCTGCTCAGATTGATGGCTATATTCTAACTTACCAAGCTCCAGATGGCACCAGCAAGGTATTTGACTCTTTGCCTTTTATTTTTTGTTCTTCCCTTGCCCATCTGTATTTAAAGTACCTGAACTCAGTCAACTATCTTGATGACCATTAGAGACTGTCTGGGAAATTAATTAATAAATAAGTATTAAGTGTCCACTATGGGCACAGCCCCATGCCAGCCTTGTTTATTCTGTAGATGATCCCATTTTACTGAAATAGTAGATAATATATGCCATATGTCATAACTGTCTCAAGGTGACAATTTAAGGATTCCTGGGTATATGTCCATTTGAGATGAATGATAGCTACTGTGATGGCCATCAGTCTTGGCCTGGCTGGTGTAAACATGTCTCAGGGGATAATAAGTAATACCTGAAGCTACATTTTTCATAATATTTTGTTTTTTGGGTGCCATTGATTCCTTCTCGTCAAAATAAATTCTATACTCTAATAAAAACATCCCCCTTAAAAAAATCATGGTAAACACTACTTTTTATCCAAAAGATAATTTTTTTTATTCCTTAGTATTTTTAATTCAATTCAATTTAGTTCTATATGCATTCCAGAATGGGCCAGGCACTCTGCTTGGCAATGGGAATAAAAGACAAAAAATTAAATGGTCACATCCTTTAAGGAACTTACATCCTGGAAAAAAAATGTGGTTCAACAACCATATATAGCAGTAGAAGTTGGACATTCCCCTTTCAGAGCTTTAGATTGTTGCTCTCCAGCCTCATGTCTTTGTCTGGTTTTGCGTATCAGGACCTGCAGGAAGGATTCATCCCCCTGCTCAGTAGCTTTAGTCTTTGGTAGACCAATCCTCTATAAGTTCCACAGGTTCTATTGAGGCATATCCTAGGGCGAGGGGCAAGAAAAGGAGCATATTTGTAGTGTTACTTATTATATTATATATATTATAGCATCGCTCTCCTGCCATCTGAGAAGGAAAATTTCAATGTTTCAAAATCTTTTATGTCTTCATTTTATATAGGAATTGAATGGTATCTTGAAACTTGCTTTTATTATTGAGGGTTTGTTTGTTTTGTTTTGCTTTGTTTTTCCCATGGGGGAACTAATGACTTTTATACTATCACCACTATTCTCTAAGCCTTTATTTGTTGTATTTGAACTATTGAAAAACAACATGGTGCAATCATTTGTTGAGATCAGAGCAGCTCAGTCCTAATGCTCTCAAATGCTATTTCTAAGACTAGATATGCTAAATTTCTCAGAACCCCCTGGCAAATCCTGGTGAACTACTAGGCAATTGCTGATCTGTGAGGGTGGAAGGAGTTTCCACACTAGAAATCTGCTTACTGAATTAACTCACAGATACAGGCCAATCCTTTTCTAACCCTCACAAAAAATAATGTACACCTAGGAACAGGGAAAAGTGTTGGACTTGAAGTCAGGAGGACCTGGGGTTTGAATTCCAATTTTACTCTCAAGTGAGATAAAAAAAAATACAAAAATTGCTTTGCAAATGTGAAAGTGCTGCATAATGTCAGTTACTTAAAAAAATGTCAGTTTTACCATTGTTTTAGTAACTTCCGAAGTGGTAATTTAGTTTTTCATGAGTCAAAGCCATCTTGCTCAATGCTGCTAAAATATGGTTTTTATTACATTACTGCCTTGCTTTTAATCCTTCAATGGCTTCACATTAGAGTACAAACTCATTGTCCTGACATCTAAAGTTAAATGTAGTCAATAAGAACTATGTTAAAGCAAAATTCTAGTTATAGCTTCCTTTTCCAAGCTCATGTCTCACTGTTGTACCTTGAGCATATCCTGCATAAGCCTCTGTATTTCCACTGGGAATGCTTTCCCATTTCCTCTCCATAATTCCAAGCCACCCTTCCAAGCTTCACTCACATCTTATTTCTTTCATTAAATTTCCCAAACAGTATACTCTCTCTACTTTTACCTCCTAGAATTCTTTCTATCTGTATCACTCTTCTGATTGCATATTATTACCATATATTCTTCTATCCTCTATTGTTTTGATTTTTTGAGGGTTAGAGGCACCTCATCATCTCTGAATTGGTCAATGGGAGTAATTTCCCACTGTATTGAAATTCTCTCTATCCATTATAATCAGCAGTTACAGGAACCTTACTTAGAATGTGGGAGCACTGAGAGATTAAATATTTTTCCCATGGTCATATAGAAACCCAGACTTGAACCTAGGTTTTCCTGGCTCCAAGGCTAGTTCTCTGTCCACTACATCAATTTGCTTCTATATTTTCAGTTATCTTTTCTGTATGTCTTGTTTCCCAAACTAGACTGTAAATTTTTTGAGAAAAGGTCCCATTTTACATTTCTTTTTGTCTTCTGCAGTCCTAATAAAATTTCTTTTATGGAATAAGTGCTCAAGAAGTATTTTTTTTTGTTATTGATGGTCTCTGGATTATTTTGGAGACTATTGGGGATTGTCAGTGGGTGGCAAAAATTGTCTAAAAATCAACTTAGTAATAACTTTAATCAAAATGAGGCCAGGCTACTTTACAATAAATACCTCTATCACTTGTTAAACTCTTATTGATGTAAATTCATCAAAATGAGTAATATTATATTCTAGTTGAAGCAAATTTGAATAACCAATTCTCTAACATATATTTTCATGCTAGGAGGTGAAGCTGGGGCCTTGGGACCAGAGGTTTGAACTGCAAGGCCTTGGCCTAGGAGTAAGGTACACCATCTCTCTGGTGGCTTTTAAGGGTGATCGTCAGAGCAGGAGTGTATCCACTAACTTATCCACAGGTAATATGGGGAATATGGGGTCTTGAGCCTGGACATAAAATGTCATGAGCAGTGCATATAGCAGATGCCAGAGAAGGAGGGAGGAACTCTAGAGAGGAACAAGTGGGTGAAGTATTATGGTTGATGTAGAAGTGAAGAGATGAAAATATGTTGTTATTGAGGGCTGGTCTCAAAAGTCCAAAAAATAATTCTGATACACACACACACACAGAAAGAGAGGGGGGGGGATAGAGAGACAGAGACAGAGAGAAATAGAGAGTGAGAGACAGTGAGAAATAGACAGAGACAGAGAGACTGAGAAAAATAGAGAGACAGAGAGAGTGAGAAATAGAGACAGAGAGAATGAGAGAGAAATAGAGAGGCAGAGAAAAAGAGAAATAGAGTGAGAGAGACAGAGAAAGAGAGTGAGAGAGAGGGAAGGAGAGATAGATGAGAGAAATAGAGAGCATAGCTAGAGAAAGATACTGAGAGAGAAATAGAGAGACAGAGAAAGAGAGTGACAGAGAAATAGAGTGACAGAGAAACAGAAAGACAGAGAGAATGAGAGAGAAATAGAGAGATACAGAGAGAGACAGAGAGAGAGACAGAGAGAAAGAGAGACAGAGAGAGAGAGAGAGAGAGAGAATGAGAAAGAGAGAGGTAGGTCTATTAGGTATGTTGGAGAACAAAGTGGGAAAGATAAAAGGATATATGGAAGGGTTTATTTTTTAAACATTTATTAATATTTATTTTTAACATGGTTACATGATTCATGCTCCTACTTTCTCCTTCACCCCCCGCACTCCCCCCACCCATGGCCGATGCACATTTCCACTGGTTTTAACATGTGTCATTGATCAAGACCTATTTCCAAATTGTTGATAGTTGCATTGGTGTGGTAGTTTCGAGTCTACATCCCCAATCATGTCCACCTTAACCCATGCGTTCAAGCAGTTGTTTTTCTTCTATGTTTCCTCTCCTGCAGATCTTCCTCTGAATGTGGGTAGCATCTTTACCATAAATTCCTCAGAGCTGTCCTGTGTCATTGCAGTGCTGCTGGTACAGAAGTCCATTGTATTCGAATTTTACCATAGTATATCAGTCTCTGTGTACAATGTTCTTCTGGCTCTGCTCCTTTCGCTCTGCATCAGTTCCCGGAGGTCTTTCCAGTTCACATGGAATTCCTCCAGTTTATTATTCCTTTGAGCACAATAGTATTCCATCACCAGCATATACCACAATTTGTTCAGCCATTCCCCAATTGAAGGACATACCCTCCTTTTCCAGGTTTTGCCACCACAAAAAGCGCAGCTATAAATATTTTCGTACAAGTCTATTTATGATCTCTTTGGGGTACAAACCCAACAATGGTACTGGATCAAAGGTCAGGCATTCTTTTATAACCCTTTGAGCATAGTTTATGGAAGGGTTTATTGAAAAAAGATGGTCGAAAACACAAGGTATGTGGGCAGCTAGGTGGTTCAGTGAATAGAGCATCAGGTTTGGAGTCAGGAAGACCTGAGTTCAAATTCCATCCTCAGATGTTTACTAGCTGTTTGTCTCAGTTTCTGCATCTGTAAGTAAACTGGAGAAGGAAATGGCAAACTATTACAATATCTTTGCCAAGAAAACTTCAAATGGGGTCATGAAGAATCACATACAATTGAAATTATTGAACAACAAAATGTGAATGGCCACACACAAATGACAACTTCCCAAAATAATGAAAAACTCTCCTCATTATCTCTCTACCCTTCCCTAATGATACTTTTTCTCTGCTTGGTTCCCAGTTGGGGCTCGTTTCCCCCACCCATCCGACTGCAGTCAAGTTCAGCAGAATGGAGATGTTGGCAGTGGCATGTATACCATCTACCTGCATGGTGATGTCAACCAGCCCATGCAAGTGTACTGTGACATGGACACTGATGGTGGTGGATGGATTGTGAGTAACTTGGTTCTCCCAGAGCTCTTTACCTAGATGTTTGTTTCTTGACCAAAGGGTTGGCAGAAGCTTCTCCACAAGACCTTGAGAAATTAATTTCTACATTTTCCATGGAATGGTGGAGCTGTTAGCCTGTAGCAGTACTTACAGAGATTTAGCTAAGTTATTTAAAAAAAAAAGTTGTTTTCCCAAGGTTTGGAAAGCAGAAGGCTTGAATTTTCTAGTCTAACCCAAAGCCAAAAATGAATCCCCATTACAACGTAACCAATAAGAAGTCATTCAACCTTTGCTTGAAGACCCCTAGTGAGGGAGAATAATTTATCTCCCAAATCAGACCATTTCACTTTTGGGCAGCTCTAATTGTTAGGAAGTTTTCGCTTACACACCATCAAGGCTTAATTTGCCTCTTTATAGATACAAAAACAGAAAGACTGAGTTGTTTGGCTTATGATATGAATGACTTCCATTTACACAGTTCTTCATGCTTTTGGAATAAATTTGATCATGATATCTGGGCACAGAGGCAAACAACAATGATTGTGGAATGTGGAGATCTCAGTTCACATATCAGCTCTGCTCCTTACTAACTGGGTCACCTTTGACAAATCATTTAGCTTCATTGGACCTCAATTTCTTCAACTGCAAAATGAAGGGGGCATCTTAGACAAGATGGCTGTTAAGAAACCTTCAGAGATTCTATGTGACATGTTCCATAACAATCTTTACCAATGGGAAAACTGAGGCAAAGAAAAGACAAATTCAGTCCATGAGGCAGGTTTTTTTTTTTTTTTGGATTGATTGATTGATTGATTGAACAAACAATGACTGAGCAGTTATCATGGCAAGACCCAATATTCCTGGCTGGAGGAGATACAAAGATCACTAGGACATGGCCCTAGTCCAGAAAAGGCTGATAAATAAAACAAGAAAAACTTACGCCCTTGACCTCTCTATAAATAAAGTAATTTTATAAAAATTTATAAAAAAATAAAATAAAAGCAATCCAAAATGGAAAATATCTTTCCCCCAAATCTCACCACTCTTTCCTTTTTAAAAGTTTCCTATTTCCTCTTGAGGCACCTTCATCCTTCTGGTCACTCAGAGTCACAACCTGGGAATATCCTCTTCTCTTCAATGTCCTTCATAAGGATCAAATGAAATGTAAAAAATTTAGCTCAGGTTTCTGACATAATATATGCATAAAAAATGTTTACTACCATGGCAGCCTCCACCATCCCCTCATCATTAATGACAATCCAATCCATTGCCAAGTCTTGCTAATTTTACCCCCACAAGAGGCAGTTCTTAATGTACCAGGCACTACGTAGGTATTGGCTTCAAAAAAAAAAGAAAAGGCAAAAAACCCATGTATTTATGTATGAACTGTGATTTCACTGGTATGGAACGCCTTTTCAAATGGACATCAACAACTATTTGGCAACTTACAGTTGTGACTTGGGATCACACTTCCCCAGGTTCAGACAGTCTATACATGTCAGAAATTGGACTTGAACTCGGGTTGGTGAAGCCTATGCAATTCATCCATCCCATTAATTTTTTTTAAAAATTCATATTTGAATTTTAAAAAGCAATTTAAAATTCATAATTAGAGGAAATCTTCAAAATTCATAATGGAAAGAAATGCTACATTTAAGTTAGAGGTTAGTGAAAATAAAGATATAATTCTCCCCAACCAATTTTAGGAAGCCCCTGAAATCCAAACTTGAACCCTTTGGAGGAAGGGGAACCACGAACCCCAAATTATGAAACCCTGAGCTGGAAGCCATCCCTCTCTTTTTTCACCACAAGATCCTGCCCTTAAGGAGACTGTATTCTTCTCATTTCCTTCTATTCTTGTTTGTACCTAATCATTGACATGTTTTCTCCACCACTGAATGTGAGTTCCTTGAGAGCAGGGGCCATCTTTTACCTTTCTCTTTATTCTCAGGGTCTGGCACAAAGTAAATGCTCAATACATCCTTCCTTACTGTCTGCCTTTGTCACTTAGTAAATGAGTCTCAGAGTTAAGATTAGATCCCATTTTCCTGTTCTTCCCACTGCAATAGCATGTTAATAGCCAGGTGGTCGATCCCCATATGGTTTGAAAACACGCTATCTGCAGGCATTCTGGAACATGGTCACCTACGTCTGGGTCATTTGCCTCAGCCATCTGAAACGAAGGCTTGTTGCCCAGGAAGAGCAGCCGTGGCTCTGTTTTACAGAAACAAGAGCATTTGAGACTTGGGTCAGGATGATAAAAGCAGGAATTTTTTGGCCCTCTCCGGAGTTTCTGCTTCTTGGCTTTATCCTCTTGGAGCCTTGTCTGTATAATTCACTGAGGCTCCTACCCTGATCAAATCAGATTTATCCAATTAACTGAAGTGATTGCCAGAAAGTACAATCTGATCCTCTCCAGCTTGTGCCCACATTATTAGAAGACCTTATTGCTTCCTCTCCCCCAACCCCCTGCAGTGCTCCAGTCGTGCCATCCCCAGCTCATTTTAGGTAGGAGGAAGCATAAACTCAGGGTGCTCAAACTTTATTCATTTACCCATTTGCTCAGGGGGGCCTTTGAAGCCAAATGGACTGGAGCAACCACAGATAAAATGATCCTGTCTGATAAGCAGTGAAGAAGAAAACTTATTAACCGCACAGCTGCCTCTGATGGCTGAAAGGCAATAATTGGGGTTGGGTGGGGAATTCCAGATTGATTTGTAAAAAGGGACTGAAAGGAGAATAACATGGGAAGCCTTTCACCTGAGCAGACCCACAAGGCTAGACTTGCTGCTTTTCATCTGTACCACTGGAACTCAGCAGATATTGTCTCTTCAGGCTCAAAGCCTTAATTCTGGGCAATTCTGCCTATAGTTGACCACGAGGCAAAAAATGTCAAGCTGTCTTTCACGGTTGCTGAAATCCAAAACAGAGGAGAAGAGATATCTCTTCCTGGTAATCTGATGAAAAGATATGTCAGCCTGCCTGGAAATGTCTGTCCTCCCCATACAGCTACAATATATCCTGTGTCTTCCCTAGAACTAGAGAGATCGGCCCCAATAATAATAAAGTTACTTAGCAACAACCAGTGCCAACTATTAGTCTAACCGATGTGAACACAAAATGTTTGATTTCCATCCAAGTCTCCATGATGAATTGCATGAACTGAAGGGTCTCCCAGTTCTCTCCTCAAATGAGCACACTTCAGGAAGCATTCAGAATTCGGGAGCTTCTCCCTACCACATTTCGTCGGTGGCTCCAGTGTCTGTGGTGTCCAGGAGATTTATCCATTTTTATGGACCACGGCTTTAGAAGGCAGTCCAGGCTGCTCAAAGCTTTGAACTCCTTCCAGAAGAAATCTTCTGTAGAGTGGGCAGCAGGAAGTTAACTGCTTAGCAGAGGGCAGAAGAAACATGCCCTGATGTAGTAAGGCAGTTGGTTGGGAGCTAGAATTAGGAACAACAGGAAATGTTTAAAACCCTATTAGACTAGAGCCATATTTCCATCTTTGTTTTCTATCCTCTTCATCTTGAAAGCCTTTTGGAATATAATAACAGATTTTCCCCTTGGCTTAAAAAAAAAAAAGCAAACAAATTAGATCTATGATTTTATTGGATTAGAGAATTTCCAGAAGGGACATTTCCTTTATCAATGCAGGTCAGCACTTGCTTTGTAATGAAGAGTGTCAAAGAATTGTATGAACTATTTGGAGGTTAAGGAATTTCCCAAGGTCACACAGTTATACGTGTCAGAGGTGGGACTTGAATCCAGAGAAGAGTGTGATAGATCTAGAGGGCCATTTAGTCCAACCTCTCCTATTAAATGTAAGGGAACTGAGTCCCAAGAAGGTTAAATGACATGTCTAAGATTCAAATCCCACTGTGATGTTCATACAGGCAATAAACATCACAGGTGGGATTTGAATCCAGCTCTTTTGATTTCAGAGTCATCATTCTTTCCATCGTATCCAGCTTGGGACTCTGTGGGGAGTCAGACAGGCAGGCAAATAGCATTTATTTAATTAAAACAAAAACAAAACCAAAAAAAAGTCTTCCTTCTGCTTTAATATCAATTCTAAGAAAGGAGAGCTGTAAGAACAAGACAGTTGGTGTTAAGTGACTTGCCCAGGGTGTTATAAGGAAATGAGCAGGAGCAAGATCTGCTGCAAAGGCAGAGGCAGGAAAGTTCTGGAATTCTGGAGAAGTGGCAGGACTGACTTCTTCTAGGAGACAGTTGAAGCTGGAGGTTGAGTGTATCTTATCTCCTTGGGTGGACCTTGTGAGATTGACTATTCTCTCTCCTGTGACTGTCCTTCTGATCCATCTTACCAACAACTTGTTCCTGTGTATCCTGTTAACTTCCAACCTTATCACCTCTATCACCATCTTGGGGTGGGGATTTGGGTTAGTAGAGTGTATTTATTGTAGGAACTGGGACTTTTAGGTAGAGAGGCAAATGACAGTGTAGATACCATCTCTCTGAAGAGAATAACTAGATTTTATTTATATTCTTTAGATAGATTATCCAAATTCCCTTCTCTTCCTTCCCCTAACTCAATAAACCCCTGTTCGGACTGCATTTGATATCCAGAAAGATTAATCTTGTTGGCCCTCCCAAACCCTGTGATCCTTATGATACTGGTCCTAACCAATCATTCCTTGACCTACTAAAATCCCATTACCATCTGGTATCCTCTAGATACATAATTCAAGGGTCACATGATTATGTCCAGTAAATAGCATTTATTAAATGTCTATTATTTGCCAGGATAAATTGGGAGTAATTTCAGGGGGGAAGACACAAAGATTAAGGAAGACTGGGAAAGGCTTTCTGCAAAAGGTGAGACTTGAAGGAAGCCAAGGGAGCCAGGAGGTAGAGGTGAGGAGGGAAGGAATTCTGAGAATAGGTGACATTGTGAGGTGGAGATGAAATGTCTTTTTGGAGGAGGTGCAGAGACCAATGCCACTGGATCACAGAGTCCGTAGAGGGGAGTAGGTATATCAAGGCTGGAAATGTAGGAGGGAGTCAGGTCATGAAGGGTTTTGGAAACCAAGCAGAAGAATTTTTATTTGATTCTGGAGGTGCTAGAAAGCCATTGGAGTTTACTGAATAGATAACTAATGTGGTCTGAAGAGTTAGGAGTAGACCCCAGAGAGGAATGAAGACATGGCACCTCACCTGCAAGAAGGTGGCATAGTCTTCAATGTAATGAAAAATATGAAAAGTAATTTAAAAAATCACCTGATCATGAGGCTGATGAGCTCCCTAAGGAGCCATTCCTTCAATGTTTCAGGTATTGATTCACCCCTTCTCACGAATTTAATTATTATACCAGGAGAGCAGAAAGAACTGCACAATTAAGGGAAGTATGGAGAAGTTAAATCTGAAGCTGATTTATCTAAGAAATTCTTGTGGCAAAATGTAAACCAAGATTCCAGAGGAGAATCTACAGAGAGCTGAAAGAGCACAATGCTCATTTATTCTAAATTTTTGCTTATGAGTGTGTAAGATTTCTCAATTTTGAATATGGTCTCTTCAATCTTAAATTTCTGCATGCCAATATATATCACCTATTGTTTCTTGAAATTTCCTGTCTTATTCACTACTAAAAAAATTGACTGGCTTTGCTCTTGCTCAAAGAAAGAGGAGATCTGACATGTAAGACTCCCTTAGGTACCAAGTAGAGAATGGTTCAGGATACATCAGAAAAATTATTTGATGTTTTGCTGCTTTCAAGGTAAAATATTATTGAACAATACCTACCTACATAGAAAGCTTTATGAGGCTCAAATGATGAAGAAGCAACAACTGGCATTCATATTAGAGCATGAAGGGACCTGAGAAATCATCTAGCCTGGCCTTGTTTTATAGCTGAGGAAACCAAGGATTATAGTTCACAAGCAAAGCTAAGTCCACTAGTCCAGTCTCTCCTGTTATCTCGTTCATTCAGTATTCTTCCCATCATATGAGTAGGTGGTTCAGTAGATGGAATGCCAGGCCTGGAGCCAGGAAGACCTGAGTTCAAATCCAGTCTCAGATACTTACTAGCTATGTGACGTTAGGCAAGTCATTTAACCCTGTTTGCCTCAGTTTTCTCATCTATAAAATGAGCTGGAGAAAGAAATGGCAAATCTTTCCAGGATCTTTGCTAAGACGACCCCCAAATAGTATCAAAACAGAAATAACTGACATGCCCCTTATGAAAAATAAGCTAGAAATTGGGCAAATAGCAGAGGAAGGAATGTTAACACAAAGGGTGTTGACTGAAGCTATCACCAAGCATCCCTGGAGAAAACTTCATAGAATCATACGTATACTAATTCAAATGGGGGAGGAACTTAGAGATCATCTAGTGTACTCCCTTATCTTAATGAATGAGGGAACTGAGACTCAGAGGTTATGTGATTTATCCAAGATCCAACAGCAAAGAAAATTGCAGAGTAGAAACTAGAATTTCAAGTCTCCTGCACCTTGTTGCCCTTTCTACCATGCTGTTTTTCCTTGTCTGATGTTCTTAAGGCAAAAAATAACCCAAAACCAAAAAACAAACAAGTAAACTAAAAAAAATACAAAATGCTATTTTCACATCTCTTCTAAGAAGTTTTTCAGAAGTTAGTTGCATAAAAATATTTTTTATTTTGTAATCCAATCAATCAACTAACAAGGACTTATTAAGCTCCTTAGAGGCATTGTGGTAGATGCTGCGTATACAATGACAAAAGCAAAAATAGTTCTTGCCCTTAGATAACTTACAGTCTAGCTAAGGAAGATAACATACATATAGAGATACATTCAAAATAGATAATAGCTTTAACAACTGTGGATGAGGTACAGAAACTGGGAAATCCTCTTGATACTTGGCTTGAGCCTTGAAAGAAGTGAGAGATTGTGAGATGGTGGCAAGGAAAGAAAGTATTTCAGGGAGGGAGGAGAGCCGATGCAAAGCAACGGAAATAGGAGATGGAGAATTTGGTATGAAGAATAGCTGGAAGTCAATACAACTATGCCAAAAGGTGAGAGGAGAGGGGTAATTTGAAAAAAAAAGCTGGAAAGGCAGATGTGACCTGGTGTTAAGAGCTTTAAATGCTATTATTATATTTAATTTTATTATATTATTATATTCAATTCAATTCAAAGAGAATTATATTCACTCCTAGAGGTAGTAAGGAGTCATTGGAATTTATTAAATTACTCTGTGCATGTTATATAGTTCACTTGTTGTTTAATTATTTTTATTTGTGTCCAATTCTTTGTGAGTCCACTTTGGGGTCTTGGCAAAGATACTGAGTGGTCTGCCATTTCTTCCTCCAGCTC
This sequence comes from Gracilinanus agilis, assembly GCF_016433145.1. Taxonomy (NCBI): domain Eukaryota; kingdom Metazoa; phylum Chordata; class Mammalia; order Didelphimorphia; family Didelphidae; genus Gracilinanus; species Gracilinanus agilis. The sequence continues at coordinate 68,935,907 of NC_058133.1, forward strand.
ATTTTACAAATGAGGAAACTGAGGCAAACTGTTAAATGACTTGCCCAGGATCACACAGGCAGGAAGTGTCTGAATCCATATTTGAAGCCAGGACCACCTGTCTCCATGCCTGGCTTTCTATCCACTGGGCTGCCTAGCTGCCTGTATCCTTTTTGTTTTGTCATGGCACCTGTACTATTGCATGATGTATTATTGACAGCAAGGAAGGATCAGAAAAATCAGGAGCTCCACTACCTGAGCTTTTAGCATCCTTGGAAGGAGAATGAGTGGGATTAGAGTTGCTGCTCCTCTTGAGAAGAGTAGAAGGAACACAGAATCAAGATGCAGTGTATCTTATTAATACAAGAGAGCTAGCATTCCAATTCTCTTGCCTTGAGGCAAATGTTGTGAAGCAGGGTGGGAAGAAGGATGGATGATAGTATTTTCAACTCTGCCTCTGCATTCAAATGAATACAAAGGAAAGTAGACAGTGCAGAGAAGGGAACTGCCAGGCTCTCCTTTTTGTTAAGAGAGAATCCCTTTTAAGCTTAGTTATGATTGCATTTTGCCTGGCCATTGAGGTCAAGCCAAGCGATCTGCTGTCAATTCTGATGGTACACAGAAGTGGAGATGTTACACCTATAATGGGGTTTTCCAGTTTGCCACATTTGAAAGGATTCAATTTACCTTGGCTAAAGAAGCTTCATTCCCAAAGAAATGCAAAGTATGAAAGAAATGAGAAGAGAAGGAAAGTAAAAGAAGGAAGGAATAGTGGGAAGTAGGGAGAGGGGGAGAAGGGAAATAAGGAAGGAAGGAAGAACGAATTATCATTGTTTCTCAGGCATGTCCTGTTCTTCATGATCCCATTTTTTTTTTGGTCAAAAATACTGGAATGGTTTGTCACTTCCTTCTCCAACTCCTTTTACAAATGAAGAAACTGAAGCAAATAGAGTTAATTAAGTGACTTGCCCAGGACACACAGCTAGAAAGTGCCTGAGTCCAAATATAGATATAGGACTTCCTGACTCCAAGCCTGACATTCTACCCACTGTCACCTAGCTGCCCAAGGAAGGAATACTTGCTCCAAAAAGAAACAGAAACAGCCCAATGTCTCCATTAATATAATTCAGTCCAAAAAATAGTTATTGAAAAGGCTGTGTAGTGTAGTAGTAGTAGAAAGAACACTGGAATTGGAATCAGAAAACTTTGTTTTGAATCTTGGTGCTGCCTCTGTCCTGTGGTCATGGAGCAAATCTCGTAAGATCCATGGGCCTCAGTTTTGTCATCTGCAAAATACCTTTAATGATACATTTCTTGCCCCATGGGGAAAAACATCCGATAAATGTCAGTTTTTAATTTTCTGAATATATTAGACAATAAGGAGGACATGAAAAAAAGTTAAGTCTCTGCCATCAGTTTGATTCAAAAACTCTTATCCTGGGATCCATGAATTTGTGGGTTTTTTTTAAGGAAATTTTGGCAACTTTTTCAATATAGTTGGTTCCTTTTGTAATCTTATGTATTTCATTTTATGAATTAACAGCATGATTCTAAGAAGGGATTTAGTCTGGGCTTCCCTAAATTAACAAAGGGATCCATGACACACAAAAGAATCAAAAGAGCTACATACCTCATTGGGCTATAGAGATGCTAAAAGGTCCAGGAGTTTAGAGGATGAAATTAAGAATGCTTTTTATTGCCCACAGCCCAAACTCCTCATCTCTCTGACTTCCTGATAATATGAGATCCTTAAGGAAAGAGAGTTTAAATCTCATTGTTTTAGGTATCTCACTACCCAGGACAATGCTTGGCACACAATGGGTGCTTTAGAAATAGCTACCATAAAGAATAATGATATTAGAAATAGGAGAATACCAACAAGTCTGTATATAACAATCTTTATTCCTTTCCCCCTCAATAGTACCCAGGGGAATATAGATATTAAGATATTATTTCTTTTCTATACTCAGTGATCTACCTAATCTCTCTCTCTCTCTCTCTCTCTCTCTCTCTCTCTCTCTCTCTCTCTCTCTCTCTCTCTCTCTCTCTCTCTCTCTCTCCAGATTTAGAAAGATATTGATACATATATACTCACATGTCTATGTCTTTATTTATGTGTGTATCTCTCTATACACACACACACACACACACACACACACACACACACACACACACGATGTTAGGGGAGTAAATATTGTGTACTTTTCTCCCATGACAGGTATTTCAGAGACGAAACACCGGGCAGCTGGATTTCTTCAAACGCTGGAGGAGCTATGTGGAAGGCTTTGGTGATCCCATGAAGGAGTTCTGGTTTGGTATGAGCTCTGAAAATTTTTAGGGGATACTGAAGGATGGATGGATGGATGGATGGATGGATAATCCTTATCTTGAAAGGTTGGCAGCTTGTTGGAGCACTCCGAGTTCACAAAGGCAGGTTCATACAATATTGACCTGTAAGAGTCAATGAATTAGAGTAGCCATATAGTGAGACTTCATGGCAGATTTTCGGCTACTCTAGGCTAGGGGAATGGCTGGGGATAGATACTATGAGAGTAGCATTTATTCCTGTGATTAAGTCTTTCTTTTAGCATTTGGCTCAAGCCCAGGAAAAGTTAAGTGCCAGCTCTGTAGAAGAGACAGAAAGAGTTGAGGGAACAAGTGGATTGAATGGGACTCAGGGCTGTCCCTCTAGAAATTTTAGTGTTCCTTGAGGCTTCATCACTAATGTCAGTAATTATAAGGATTTTATCTTCTTTCCTTTTTCTTACCCCAGCTGTGGTGAAGGTGCTCTTGAGTAATGAAAAGGCCAGGGAAGTGAGAATCACTTGGTTGGAGAAATGATCCTTAGCTCCTAATTAAACAAAAATTCATAATATTTGCTATCCCTTTAGCTGCAGACATTCTCTCTATGCATTTCTTGTTAATGCATGTGACTGCTCAGGGAGTTAAATGGATGACAAATAATATATCTTTCATTTTAAAGATTAGACAACTGACAGGTAGCTTGCTGGAGGAGGTCATAGATCAATGGTAGCTGGATTCTATGAAATCCTTTTCTTCTCTTCTTTCTATCCTTTCCTCACACTATATGGGGAAGTAACATTTTAAAGTCAAAAGCAAAGAAGACTGGTTTTATTTGTGAGTCTTAGATTCCTCTTGGTGTCTTGTTGACAGGGTGTGATACAAATTTCTTAAATGGTCAATTAATTGAACTCTTATTCCTTATTTCAGGACTTGAGAAGCTACACAATCTTACCACTGGAACACCAGTCCGCTATGAAGTGCGGGTAGACTTACAGACAGCAAATGAGTCTGCCTATGCTGTCTATGATTTTTTCCAAGTGGCCTCCAGCAAGGACAGATACAAGCTGACAGTAGGGAAATACAGAGGCACAGCAGGTAAGGACACTGGACTCACTCTTTTGTCTGATGGCTTGGTTACTGCATGCCACTGATGAGCTCAAATCACTAAAGCCAGATTACTAAAAGCAAGGGAGTGGAAGAAGTAGAAGAGATGATTTAGGATACCCAGAGGCACAATGATCTTTGAAAGATTATAGAGAATGGAAAGCTGTGGTAGACCTGGAAAAGAGCATTTGTTATCCTGATTTTCAGAAAAGGGAGGATATATTGAATCAATGAACTATAGGCCAGCTTGGAAGAGCTGAACTTTGGTATTCCTATACTCTGGGCAATGTGTAGCCTAATTAAGTTGCTTGAGCCTAGGAATAATATGATGAAAATAAGTTTTCGAGGTAGATCAGTTGACCAGAGGTATCTAGGATGGATTGATGTGGATGTGAGAATGTCCGATATTGTGATAATATGACTAGTAATGAGGATCTAGATAAGGGAAATGGTAGTAGGTATGGAGTAGAATGGAGACAAAGCTATGGGCATGAGATATTTTGAAGAATATATGAAATATTGGATATATGAGAAATCAAAAATACTTTCATGGTGTAAAGCCAGATTACTATTCACTTCCAATTTAACAAACATTTATTAAATATCTACTATGTGCAAGGTACTAGATGATAAGCAGATGACCTCTAAGGATCCTTCCAACTCAAGATTTATGATCCCAAACCCCTATTATAGTCGTGTGTGAGATAAAAATGATGACAAGTGCCCCAGTCAACAATGTGAGATAAAAATGAGCACAAGTGTCCCACTCACTTAAATAAACAAGAGCTGGAGTCCGAAATAGGAGTGAAAAGAGGCAGATGTTTATTCCCTTCATGAAAGAGAACATTTCAATGATGGGCTAAGAAGTGCCAACTGACTAGGCAGCAAATAGGCAATATATACAAGTTCCCAAAACAAGGCTCCTCTTCCCTCCCCTGTCAGATCCCTACACCAATCCTTGACCCACAATCCAAAACACCTGTGCTTCTAATCCAGCTCAGGTAAGGTAAGGGGAGAAACCAAGTTGTTCATTGTCTTTTCTGTCTTACATCTGTCTCCCTCCCAAGCTTGCAATTCTGATTATAGCATACTCAATTCTGTCTCACACGGTGACATTCACTGAAAGGGGAATTCCAGAGGAGATACTTATTTGGGGGGAAATTGGGTCAACTTGGCTTTGGAACATATTGAATTTGAAGTGATGGAGAATCACTCAAGTGGGAATGTCCAGTAAAGGTATAGAGCTAGACTCTGAATGCAAAGAAAAGGCTATAGATATACATTTAAAATAATGCTATCCATCTTTTCCCAAACTATCTGGTGATATCTGTAGCAAAGAGATGTCTGACTAAGAACTAACTGAAAGGACACTTGTCATTTTTATAACCTGGTACTTTATTGACCTTAGCCAAGTTACTTAACCTCTTCTCTGGGTCTCAGTTTCCTCATCTCTAAAGTGAGGGAGTTATAATAAATAGATGCTGGAGTTCATTTCTATTCTAAATCTATGATCCTAGGATGCTCTCATGCTTTTCTCCTTATACATCGAACTATGCCAGCCATTTAGGTACATTTCTTAGATTTTTTTTGCTTCCATCTCTTCTTCCCTGCAGGCGATGCACTCACTTACCACAATGGATGGAAATTCACCACCTTTGACAGAGATAATGATATTGCTCTCAGCAACTGTGCCCTGACACATCATGGTGGCTGGTGGTATAAGAACTGCCATCTGGCAAACCCCAATGGCCGATATGGAGAAACCAAGCACAGTGAGGTAAACTTCAGAAATTTTCTTTTAGGGAGACCTTCTCTTTAGCTCTAGAGAGTGTTGCACAACTTTGATTATGTCACTCTGAGGCTCATAAAGGTTCAGGTTGCCTCTAGGACAAGCTACCCAGTCTTCTGTTTGGCACTGAATACCCTTCACAATCTTCCTTCAACCAGTATTTCCAAGCAGACTAATTACAAATTAATTTCCCTTAGCACTTTTCATTTCAGTCAAATTGATTTGCTGTTCTTTGTACAGAATGACCCATTTCCCATTTCTATGCCTTTGTCTAATCTGTTCCTTGCACCTAGAATGCTCTTCCTCCTTATCTGTGCCTTCTAGCAACCTTAGCTTCTTGAAAGGTTCAGCTTAAGAGAAACTTTCTTCAAGAGTCTTTCCTATTCCCCAGTGGTTAGTGCTCCCTCTGCCCCAGATTATTTGTATTTATTTTGTATTTTACTTTTCTGCATATACTTATCTATGCATCCCTTCCCTTACCCCTTGTAGAGAATATAAACCTATTTTAGAACCCCTAGAAGACAGGGACTGTTTCCTTTATGTCCTGGAATCCTGGAGTCTACCTGACATCATCCTGGGCTTTTAATAGGTTCTTATATGATTGTAGAAAGAAATTGAGTGAGGGGCTGCCCCTGGAAAGAAGTCCTCTGGGCTGGTTTTGCTACTGCTTGTCTAACTTTTTGCTGCTGCCATTGTGATAGTTTCTCTAAAGACTATGCCTTTGGGACCTGGACTATTCACCTCTATGCTTCCTAGTATCTATTCCTTTCTTTACTGTGCGATCCCATCAGTACAGTTGAGTCAGGCATTTAAAGTGCATTTTTTCCTGCTAAATTCCAAGGGTGAATTCAGGGAACAAATTATATACAAATTATGGAAGACATACAATGTGACATTACATACTTAATTCACCTTCACAGAGATTTAAATATGAATCAAGCTTTTATAGTTGTGTCTCATTCCCCTTCCTAGCCCAGCCTTACTTGGATGCTTGGTTCAAGGCTACAGCTTTTTCCCTCAGGTCCTTGGGGGCCTCAGAAAACAAGGTATTTTCTGTTTGAGCACATGAAATTGCTCTCTTCCAAACCACCTGAATCTGACTCAGAGGCTCCCCTGGATTTTTCCCATGGAATTTTTCTGAGTCAGGTTCTTGTTTTCATGTGCACCAAGCCAAGCCCTTTGTACTCTAAAAATTTCTTCACTGGTTGTTCCATTCATGTCTCTGAGGAGCACCAGTCTTCATATCTAGTATGTTCTGGGTCTAGCTCTGATGATTTCCAATCCTCTTTTCCAAAAACATCATTACCAGTTGTAATATATTTAAAAAAATATCTTGCCTCAGTTCCTAACAAGGGAAATAATATCTGCTTTTCTGGGTTTGTGAAGATTAACTCAATAAGTATTTATTGGGCACATACTGTGGGTAAAGCATTGTGGAAACAAATATAAAAATGTAAACAACTCTTGCTTTTAAGAATATAATTTTAAAGTCCTTAAATGCTATATAATTTGAGGAAAATGAAAGTAGTAGGAAATCAAGAACAGCTTCCTCTAGAAGTTGGTGTCTGAGGGTAAGCAAAAGATTCTAAGGGCACGTGGCAGGAAGGTGGGAGGACATGTGTCAAGTTAGAGGACCAGCAAATAGTCCAGTTTGTCTGAAATGGAGAGTGAGTAAAAGGGAGGAGAAAATAATACAATGGCAGTAAAACACTTTGTAAACTATTTAAAGGCCAGGTTCCCAATTCCATTTATCTAGTTCTGGCCTGAGCAGGGTTCCTCTCAATCCTAGATGCTGGGAAAAGAGGGCTGAACCACACAGTAGTAAAAGGGGCAGGACACGGAGGGATGAAGGTAGCATAGGAGGACTTAGTGAAGTCTGTGTCTCTGATCAGATATTTAGAATGAGCTACTAGCATGCCTTAAACCCTCACAAGATTCTCTAATGAAAGGCATTCATCTGGTTAATGGGCTTATTTCACTGGCTGCAAGGCATTTAATTCTTCTTTATTATTTACCTTACAAATTAAAATACATAAAAGCGGTCACTTGGGTCATCCCTTGGTCAGGTCACAAGGTTATTAAGTGAATTGAATATTATTGAACTCACCAGTCAAATGACATAAAACAGAATTTAGTTTTTAGTGAGCTATTTATTTCTCCAGAGGAGAAAACAAGCACTCTGAAATGAAAATGATTTTACACAACTTGCCAATAAGTGTTTCAGTAATTGATAGTCCTCCCTGTGTGTGTGTGTGTGTGTGTGTGTGTGTGTGTGTGTGTGTGTCTGTGCTTAGGTAGGGAGAAGGAAGCTTAAACCCAATTCCAGTCAAGCAGGACTATGTCAAAGTTCACTCATTTGCCATGTAAGCAGCACAGTGGATTGGAAAGAATACTAGAATACTGGATATGGAGACAGAGGTCTGGGTGCCATTTTGAATCTGTGGGACCTTGGACAAGTCAACAACTTCTCTGAGGCTTCAGTTTTCTCATCTATAAAATGGAGAAGAATAAAGTGTCCCTAAGAGTCCCTTTCAACTTTAAATTTGTGATCTTGTCACTGCTCAACCCCTGACCGTCTATCTAAATGCTAATCTTTTTCTATTGGAATCACATATTCTCTCTCCCATAAGGTTTAGATCTAGTGCAAAAGAGTGTATAGATTTTTTTTAACTTTTTGTTTTTATTGCTGGGCTCACATTGAGATCTACTGGGGACCCTGCCAGGAATGAGAAGGCAGTTCCATCTACAAGTATCTATCTGATTAGGTCAAGACTTCTCAAAAAAAAATAGACATTTTGGGGACAAAACTTTCATCTTCTACATCTACTGCTTAGAACATACAGTTGCTGGAAGGGATCTTAAAAGCCTCACTGAGGCCCAGAGAGACTTGCCCAGCTAGTAGGTGTCTGAGCCAGAGTATGAACTCAGATTTTAACTGCAAGTTCTATGAATTATCCACTGTGCCTTCTAGCTGCCCCAATGGTAGACCTCTGGAGATCTTCTGGCCAACTCTCTTCCTTTAAGCAGATAAGCTGGTGCCCTTATTTTAGACAAAGTTGTGTAAACTTGCCTAAGCTACAGGCAGAGCTATGATTAGATTTCTGATCTTTTGCCTCCTAGTATAATAGTCACCATTGTACCACACTTTTCCTTTGTTTTCTTCTACTATTCAATGACAGGAAATGGTTTAGCAGGCAAAGAAGGGTCCCTAACCATTGTCTCCTCTGTCTCCCAAGTTACTTGGAGCTTCATGGCTTTTTTTTTCCTCTAGGGGGTGAACTGGGAGCCATGGAAAGGACATGAATTCTCCATCCCTTATGTGGAGTTGAAGATCCGCCCTCATGGTTTCAGTGGGAGGCATATCCTGGGGAGGAAGAAAAGGATGATAACAGGGAAGAGAATAATTAACAGAAGATCCAAGTGAATGAAAACCAGAACGAGAAGAGATCAGTTAAAGCTGGATAGATTTTTGGATGGGGCTGGGCAGATTACTCATTGGCTAAACTCGAATTAAGATCAGAGTGGCTCTATGGGGGATGTGTGTGATCTCTACTTTCTGTTATCTCCAGAAATTCAGTCTACAGGTACATTCTGCTAAGTCCCAAGCCATGGAAATTCCTTTTTCTTTTCCATCTTCACCAATGCAACATTATCTATACTTAGTATTTAGATTTTTAAAAAAGTGGTTGCATAGCATGTGAGGGGAAAATGAATACTATACTGGCAAGGATGCTCAGCCTTATTCCATTGATGTTCTAGTAATGTGGGATGGCATGGGAATTCTGTAAAAGACATGTTATCTAGCTCTTTACCAATTAGAAAGCTCCAGAAACTGCTATTTCTTCAATTCCCCCTAGAACATATTTTGTATGTATTTGTATGTGCATATATCTCCCCACTGATAGAATGTAAGCTCTTTGAGGGCAGGGACTATTCTTTTTTTGTCTTTCTATTCCCAGCACCTGTCTCATAAATAGTCACTTGATAAATGCTTGTTAATTGTTTGATTGATATAAGTTTATACAGGGAAGACCACCTAAAGGAATAGAATGGTTCAACCGTGATGGGTTACTGTCTTTGCTAGAAACTTGTCATCCGTTGTTCTTGCTTTGGCATTGGGGTTGATCACTGCTCTTTCCCTCACTTAGAAGTATTGGGAGGGGGAGCAAGGAAAGGAATGGAAGGGGAAAGGCAGGAGTGGGGAGGGTGCCTGAAAAAAACCATGCCTAGTTAACAGGTATTTTTATGAAACCCTCCAATTCCAATATGCCAGATAATAAAGCTTTTACTATGCTGTCCATTTTCCATCCCAAGACACTTCTTAGTCTAATCTGTATAATTGCTTTTATAGAGCTGTTTGCCTTGTGGATTAGTCTGTACTCACTCAGACTTAAAATAATTTGGCATGTCATAAAAATTTATTCTATTGAGTTTCTAGCTCCACCCTGCTGTACCACCCATCAAGGTCTAATGCCACTCATTTGTCCAGACCCTTCCCTAATGCTTGATGCTGTTAAGCAACTCTTTGTGTCTGAATTTTCTGAAATTACTTGATATCTGGAAGCCCCCAAACAGGAGGCTGGGAATCCTTGATGCTTGGTGTGGGAGATTCAGAAAGGTCAGATATTTTTGGCTTTTTTTCTTGCCATTTTGGAACATTTTCTAATAAGCAATTTGGTGACCATTTCAGTGTCGTACATTTCTGCTCTTGAAAAGAAATAATAAACCACTTGATTAAAAAAAACCAACAACTCACTGGCTTTATTTTTCTCTCTACTTTCACTCCCACCCCATATAAATACAATTGAACACGACATTTTGCTCAAGAGTTCAATAAGTTGCAATTTATGCACAATGAAGGAAGTTGGTAGAGAGAGACCCTATTATTTCCTGAATGGCTAATAGAGATAGTGGAAAAGTTAAGAGGTGAGAGAGAGGGAGGGAGGGAAGGAAATGGCTTGTAAAAGCCCAGTCTACTTCTAGAGCTCAGGCATTACTCATCCATTACCCTCTTAGGCAGAAGTAGTGCCTTGATGCCTCCAGGTTTTGAAACCTCCTGGGAAGTATATTCAAAGGAAAGTCATCATCCCACAATATTTTTTTAATGCTCTCATTCTTTTCTCTACACTATATACAGTATGCTATAATTGAAAGAGTCCTAGGTCTAGGGTTAGGAGATCTGATTTCAAATCCTCAATACCATACTAGTTGAGTGACCCTGAACAAGTCATTTCTCTCTGAGCCTTAGTGCACACATCTGTAAAATGGGGATGATAATACTTGTGTTACCTACCTCACAGTGGAAAAATTATTAATAATAATAAAACATCTATAAATTGCTTTAAGGTTTACAGCACTCTTTCCCTACAATAATCCTGTGAGATCCATAGTCATCAGCTTCAGGTTTGATGAGTTTGATGATCATCTCTGCTGATGATTCTCAAATCTATAAATCCAACTCTTACCTCTTTCCGGAGCTCCATTCTTATATCACTAACTAACTTGTCTTTCACATATCTTGTCTTATAGATATTTCATACTCAGACTCTGCCCTCTCTAAGCTTTCCTATTACTTTAGAGGATGTTGAGGAATTTCTCAATCTGGGTTGAGAAAATCTGGTTTCAGAAAATTTTGCCCACCAACCTGAAGAGTGGTGGTTAAACAACTTCAGAGATTAATTGGAAATAATAACTAGGCAGCATTTATACAGTGCTATAAGATTTACAAAGTACATTACAGATATCTCATTTTATTTTTGGAATGAAATGAGAAAATGACTCCAGACAAAGGACCCGTCTTTCTTTAAGTAGAATTTGATTCAATGTCCAGCTCCCTCTGCAAAGATTACATAGCCAATAAACAACATTTTGTAACAGTTTAGGTCAGATGGGTAATGGCCACATTTATGTAAATATTTAACAACTGGATCTCTGAAAAAATGTACACAGATTATATTTTTAAGTTTAATTAATATTGTCAATATTTTCACCACCACTTTCTTACGTCTAGACCAGTGATTCCCAAAGTGGGTGCCATCATCCCTTGGTGGGTGCTGCAGCAATCCAGTAGGGCAGTGATGGCCAGAGGTGCATTTATCTTTCCTATTAATTGCTATTAAAATAAAAAAAAATTAATTTCCAGGGGGCTAAGTAATATTTTTTCTGGAAAGGGGGTGGTAGGCCAAAAAAGTTTGGGAACCACTGGTCTAGACAATCAGCAAAATAATGAATCAAGCCCAATTTATATCATTTGATGATTTTTAAGCTATCGATGAAAATTTAACAACCAGCTCTCTCAAGCCAGTTTAAGCCTTTTAAAGGACTAAGGAAGGGAGGTCCAAATGGGAATGGGGCGGGATACATTTGGCATACAACTGGCAGCATTTGTTATTTGGGTGGAGAAACAAACACTCCCTGTTAAGGGCAGGAAAAGAGTGGGTGACTAAATATTTGTACAATTAAAAAGTCCATTTGATTTAAGACAGCAGAGGTGAGGTAATCTTTCTAGCGAAAGCTTCTGGAATCTTCTATCCAAGGACACCAAATGATTTTAACAACAGTGGAGAAGACCATCTGTTCTACCATATCCTTGGAGAGCTTATTATATTTTTATTTCTCCTGTAAGGGCACTACCATGTTCCCATTCACCCTAGCTCAAAACCTTGGATCACTCTCCATTCCTCACTCTCACCCACATATCCATTCTGTTGCTAAATCTTGTTTCTACTCTCAAAACATCTATCTCTCCCATCTGCCTCCTACTTTATATTTACACAATCACCTCCCTTATTCAATCCCTTGTCATCTCTTTCCTGGACCATTATAACAGGTCATCTACTTGGTGTCCTTGATTCAAGTCTTTTCTTTCTTTAATCCATCCTGCCCTTAGCTACAAAAATAAGTTCCTAAAATTATGTGTGCCCATAATCACATTCCTCAACTCCTGGTTCCTCACTCAATAAACGCCACTGGCTCCCTATTACCTTCAGGGTCAAATAAAAAATCCTTTTAATAACCTGATCTCTTTCTGCCTTTTCAGGCTTCTTAACTTTATTCTCCTCCACATATTCTACTGTTAGACCGCCTTGGACTTTCTGTGACTTCCTTCTAGGGGTAGCTTAAATCCTTCTGGAGGAGCCCTTTCCTACAAGACAGCTTCCCTCTGAGATGACCTTTTATATTCTCTCTATATATATTGTGGCCCATTATTTAACCATGGTCTCCCTCATTCCAACATAACTTCCCCGAGGGCAGAGGCCATTGTTTTTTTTTCTTTAAATTGTCATTTATTGTATGCTTTAAGGGCTTCAAACAACTGGAGTCAAACCGGAAAGGGTCTCTCAGCAAGGTTGGGTAATGGGAGAAGGAGCCCAAGAGATCGCTCCCAAAATGGAGTCCAAAATCTTATCTAACTCTGTGTTTGAAGTCTTCATGGGTGAGAAGCAATTTCCAAAGAAAGATCCTCAGGAAGCCCTCAGGACTGTATTTGAGCTGAGATGTTCTCCTCCTCCCTCTCTCAGTCCTCTGCCAGAAGTCCTTTTTCTTTCCTTCCTCCTCCACAGAATTCTCCAGAATTCTCTCTGGTCTTAACTGTCACCAACTGTCACCAACTGTCAGTCACTCCTTCTCTGGCTCCTTCTGTCCCAATCCCCTTTTGCACAAATTCCATCCTTACAATCTCCAGAGCTTAACAGAGTGCTTGGCACATGCCTAAGAAGTAACTAGTAAATGCTTTTTTGACCAATTTTTAATTTTTAATGAGGTAGAATTTAACTTGAATGAGGTAGGAAAATCTCTCTAGATAATGAAATGGAAGTGGGAGTCAAAACTAGGGTCTCTTAAGCCTAAATCCAAAATTCTGCCCATGATACTGCTCTACCTCTCTTGAGATGTGGTGGGATGTCAAGGGAGAAGTGAAGAAAGGTGTCTACCAGAGTTACCTGAATTGATCTTTCTACTGTGGGGAACAGCTCAGGAAGATGGAAGAATAGAGGATTTCTCAGGGAAGGAGACACGATGGATACTGAGATATAGATATCATAGATTATAGGTCTGGAACTGGAAAGGATTCAGAATACATCTAGTGGCCATTCTACAAATAGGAAAACTGAGGTTTGAGGATGCTATGTGCCTCATCCCAGTAGCAGTTCTCTTTTCTTTGTGTCAAGCTATCTCCCAAGGTTAGTGGATGGTGTCCAGGTGACTTGCAAATGTAGGGATCAGTCTTTATGTCATGGAATGGAATAAAAAGGAAACAAATTATGGAACGTTCACTATGTGCCAAACACGTAGGAGGCAACTACATGGTATGGGGGATGGAACCCTGAACTGGTAGTCAGGAAGACTTGAACTCAATTCCTCCCTTAGATATTTACTCACGTGAAAGTGTGACTCTGCTCAAACCACTTAAACTCTGCTTTTGTTTCCTCACCTTTAAAATGGGGATATTAATAATAGTGCACAATCTCCTAAAGTTGTTGGAGGACAAAATGAGATTATATTTGTAAAGCATTTTTTAATCCTTAAAGTGCTATGTGAAAACTAGGTATTATTACTATTATTCTTGGGCAGCTAGGTAGCACAATGGATAGAGTGCTGGGCTTGGAGTCAGGAACAACTGAGTTTAAATCTGTCCATAGATATTTACTAGTTGTGTGACCCTGGGTAAGTCACTTAACCTTGTTTGCCTCAGTTTCCTCATCCACAAAATGAGCCAGAGAAGGAAACACCAAATTACTCTAGTGTTATGTCTAAACAAAAATCATTATTATGATGATGGTATGTGGAATATTGTGTTGTGTTGGGAATATAAACAGGAAAATGAGACGTTTCTTACTCTCAAGGAGTTCACATTTTAATTATGGAAGACAACAGGATATAGGAGGATTCACCTTTAGAGGAGACGAAAACCAGATGGGTCTTAGGGTCTAGAAGGCAAATCAGCAGAAAGGATAACACCAGGTGACCTTAGGGTGTAATGACAGGGCAGATAGTCCAAACCAGTGACAGTTTGGAAGAGGCTGTTGGACCCAAGGACTGAAGTGGAGTGGATCTCTAGTTTACCCCTGGCAGAGGTGCAGAGGAGAGGGGAAGGGTTATCAGCATAATGAGGAGGCAAGGCAGATAGAGTCTTTGGATAGATTTAGTGGTAGGGGAGAAACTGCTAGACCTGGGGAGGCACAGGGCTATGGTTCCTGTGATATTGGTTTTGTGTCTTCTTCAGACCATGTGCCACCATCATGCCATTATCAGTGGTGTGGGTTTGTGGCTTGTGCTGCTCCAGTACCCACTCTCAGTGTGTATCAGAAATGATACCGATGAAACTGATGATGACATCCATGGTCAGCTGAGTCTAGAGTGCTTATCTGAATTGTGCCAGCTAAGCTTTCACTTAGACATTTGTCATTGGAGAATGTGTTATGGTCGGCATTGGGAAATGTGACTCTGTGAGGAAGCATCAGGTTAATCTTGAAATGCCGCATAATCATGTGTAGTTATTTTTACAAGACACTTAGACCCTGACATGACTAATCAACAATGACAGTGGCTAAGGACAGCATCAGGACCACAGCACATTATTGAAAAACATGAGCTTGAATCCTGAAGTCTTTGGGGTTCAAATCAATACATTATGATCTGAGTTCTTACTAATTTTTGTGATACTCTAAAGGCTCTTTCCCTCAAATATTTCAAGATTCTTCTTAGTTCATTTGCTTCAGTCCTGCTGTCATCCTTTGGTTCTATGAACAGTCAGGCAGGTTCACTCATCACTTTCACAAATTTCCAGATTTTCTAGAAGACATTAATTGCAACCTGGACCTGAACAAGAGTCAGTTCTGTAACACATCCAATCATCAATTCTCAGCCTTTGTTGGAAGATCTCCAGTGAAGGAGAACCTGCCACCTCTTTAGATAGCCCATTCCACTTGGAGGCAGCTCTCATTGTTTGCAAGTTGTATTTCTTTCTTTCTTTTTTAAAACATTAAGCCCAAATGTTCATTGTTGTAATTTCTTCTATCACTTCAGTTTGGGTTTTTGAGGTCAAAATTGAGTTGAATCCTCTCCAATGTGGCAGTCTGTTAGATACTTGGAGACAGCTAACACTTCTTCCCAGATCTCTTCCACAGGCTAGACATCTCCTGCTCTTTCAACGGATCTTCATATAATGACTTTTTTTTTTGTATAATCTCAAGACCCCTTCAACATCTTTGTTAAACTCCTCTGAATGCTCTCCAACTTAGTTACTGCTCTTTGAATGAGTCATCAAGAACTAGGTACAATATTCTAAATGTGATCTGATCAGGAGAGAAGATACACTACTACTGACTACAACTATGTCTATGACTTCTACTACTTACTATTGCTGCTTTTGCAACCTCTATGTGTTTAATATAGCACTTTAAGGTCTGCAAGGTACTTTACAAGCAATCTTATTTAATCCTTACAACCACCATTTTAAATGTTCCTCCTTCCTTCTCTTTCTCTCTCCCTTTATTCTTTCTTTCCTTCCTCTTTTTTTGCTTCCTTCAGTCTTTCTTCCCTCCTTCCCTCCCTCCCTCCCATC
>NC_058133.1:68952005-68993465 GCF_016433145.1 Gracilinanus agilis
TTCCTTCCTCTCTCTCTCTCTCTCTCTCTCTCTCTCTCTCTCTCTCTCTCTCTCTCTCTCTCTCTCTCTCTCTCTCTCTCTCTCTCTGTATCTGTCTCTCCCTCTCTCTTCCTTCCTTCCTTTTTCTTGTAGCCTTTATTTTTTTAAAATAACCTCCAACGAGGGTGACCCCAAGCTTCTTTCCCAATGTGGTCCTTCAGCTTTGGGAGAGCTCTCATTGTCAGGAAGTGTTTTTCTGGCATCAAGCTGAAATCTGATTCATCACACTCTCTCTCCCTCCTCCCTACCATGGTCCTTTGATGATGGAGTTAAAGGCTGCTCATTATAAGCAACAGCTTTTCCCTGGGAACAGCATGTAACAGAGAACTATGTTCCTAGGTGGAATGTGGGGGTATTTTGTATTTTTACCAGATTCTTAGGACTTTAAGTCCTCACTTAGGTGTCACTACTGAGAAGGCTGCATTGAAAAGCTAAAAGTGATCTCTGCCTTTCCAAATTTCTTCTGAATACTCCCTGTGAATTTCCCCTTTGCTCTTGAATGTTTCTACCTTTTATTATAGTTATTTGCGTATGTTCCCAATCCTCCCGCCTGTAAAGCACCTGGAAGATCGGGACTTTGTAGCCTGAGGGTTTAGCATAGGGAAAGAAGGAATGAAGAGCCCGAAGACGACCAGCGATCGGTTTTCTGACAGAAAAAGGCTTGTATTTTAGAGTTAAGTTTTATTAGGTATATGAGGGACGGGCATGTTCTGGGAGCTTTCCAGTTAAGAGTTCATCCTTTGATAAAGAAAGTCCTTAGTTTAAATAGTCGAGATCATTGCTGTAAACACCCCATTTAGGGGTCGCATCTATTTAAGAGAACCCAACAATCCGAAGTTGCGTTCTCTCGGTGTGTGCTGCCCAAGAATGCCTTGCGCGAGCAGGTCTGGTTATATCCAGCTTCTGCCAGGAGGTGGCAATCTTGTCTCACCTTGAATCTTTCAAATGCCCGCTCTTCTACTTGGGAACAGATTTTCCTCCCATCTAGGATCATGGGCTCCAGAGTGGGAGGAAATACACCAAAGCTCATTCAAAGCTAGGTGGGGCAGCGGATAGAGTGCTGGACTTGGAGTGCGGAAGATCTGAGTTCAAAATGCAGCCTTGGAGATTTTTAATCTGACCCTGAGCAAGTCACTTAATGTCTCTTGATCTGTTTCCTCATAATTGCACCTCTCTCACAAGGTTGCGATGAGGGTGATCTGAGAGCACATCTAAAGCTTTTTGCAAATGTTAAAGCAGATAAATACTAGCTACTTTGATGATATAAATATGATACATATTTATATTGTATCATATACCTAGATCACAGATACATGCCAAATACACAGGCGACCGTTATCCATACAAGGAGGATCTTTGTAAAGTGTTTTGCAAACTTTCAAGTGCTACATCAATACTAGCCGTTATTACATTATTATTAGCCAATCAACCAAGGTTGATTAAACATCTGCAGTGTTCCAGGTACTGTGCTAAGCACTGGGGGTACAAAAAGAGGACAAAGATAGTCCTTGCCCTCAAGGAACTCACAACTGAATGAATGCTATTATTAATGTAATGTTAATATTCTATAATGTCATCCACAGTTCATCTGATGAGATATTTGTAATGTACTTTGGAAACTTTAAGCCTTTATAAATGTTAGCCATTATTATTATTATTATTAAATTTATTTTTTATTCAAAGATATTTTATTTTTCCCAATTCCATGTAATAACAATTTTCAACATACATTTAACGAAATTATAAGACCCAAATTGTCCCTTTCCCTCCTTTCTCTCTCTCCTCCTAGAGATGGTAATCAATTTGATCTCATTTATACATATATTACTAGGCAAAACATACTTCTTTATTGTAAAAGCATACTCACATAAAACCAAAACCCCCAAATAAAAGTATAAATAAACTAACGTGGAAGATAGTCTGCTTTGATCTGCATCTGATTCCAGTGGGTCTTTCTCTGGAGGTGGACAGCATTCTTTGTCATAAGTCCTTTGGTACTCTCCCAGATTGGTTCACTATTATTATTAAAAAGAGATTTTCTGAGGACAGCTAGGTGGCTTGGTGGATTGAAAGTCAGGACTAGAGATGGGAGGTCCTAGGTTCAAATCTGGCCTCAGACACTTCCTAGCTCTATGACTGTGAGCAAGACACAGCGCCCATTGCCTAGCCCTTACTGCTCTTCTGCCTTGGAACCAATATACAGTATTGATTCTAAGACAGAAAGTGAGGGTTTAAAAAATGGGATTTGCCCACATAGCTTCCTATTTTAACTAACACAGGCAAGTAAGAAGCAACGTAGGGATTTGAACTTTCATCCTCTGACTCTAGAATTAAGTATCTGTTCCCCTGTACCATTGTGCTGTAGTAAATATACACTGGCTCCTTCCCCTAATCTCCCTTATGATACTTATGGCCTAGAGTTCAATCTTGTGGTGATTTTTTTTTTTTAACTCAGACTTGTGATTTCATTACCGTGGAGAACTCCGATTACACTCTCTCTCCACTGCTGAGAAGTAAGGGAGTATTCAAGGGTTAAAGGATATGTCCATGATCAATCACCTAATAAGTGTTTGAGGTGGGACTTGAGCCTTGGTTTTCTTCATTCCAAGGCCAGCCCTCTCTACCGTGTTAAGATGCTTCCCATAATCAATTACTACCATCTTTTTTTTTTTTTCATTCGCAAATAGAATGGAGAGAGTGAGAAAGGAAAAATGTCCTAAAATAATGGGTCAAGAAGCCATAAAAGGGAAGGAGAAAGAGAATTCAAAAGGATATCAGTCCATTTGTGAAAGAGATGTATTGAGGCTGAACAAACTAAGCTTTGGTGGGGGTGAAGGGAGAAAAAAAAGAAGAGACCAATATGAATCTCATCATTACTTTCTGTAGGAAGAAAAGTGATTGGGAAGAGATCAGAGCTTCCCATTCTGGCCACCAAGTGGCAGTATCAGTTCAGGACTGCCAGATCATTGTCTTTCATGATGGACATGAATGGGGGAGAGCTAGGTACAACAAGCCCTTATAATAGGGCATTTATAAATAGGTTCATATATCTAGATCAATATCTATACCTATATCTATAGCTTGATATTGACAGAAACTATAACTATTTCTCTCTATGTCTATGTGTCTATGTCTGTCTATCTGTCTGTCTGCCTGTATATCTGTCTCTCTATCTGTCTATTTCTGTCTGTTTATCTATCTCTCTATGTGTCTCTTTATGTCTATATCTGTCTGCCTATGTCTGTCTGTCTCTCTATGTGTCTATCTATCTGTCTATGTCTGTCTCTCTCTCTGTTTGTCTATGTCTCTCTCTCTCTCTCTCTTTCTATGTGTCTCTGTCTATGTCTGTCTGTCTCTCTATGTGTCTATCTTCTGTCTATGTCTGTCTCTCTCTCTATTTGTCTATATGTCAACTCTCTCTCTCTCTCTCTCTCTCTCTCTCTCTCTCTCTCTCTCTCTCTCTCTCTCTCTCTGTGTGTGTGTCTCTATTTGTCTATGTCTGTCTGTCTGTCTGTCTGTCTCTCTCTCTCTCTCTCTGTCTCTTTATGTCTATATCTGTCTGTCTATGTCTGTCTATGTGTCTATCTATCTATGTCTGTCTGTCTCTCTATGTGTCTCTCTATCTGTCTATGTCTGTCTGTCTGTCTGTCTGTCTCTTTATGTCTATATCTGTCTATGTCTGTCTATCTATGTGTCTATCTATCTATGTCTGTCTGTCTATCTATCTATCTATCTATCTATCTATCTATCTATCTATCTATCTATCTATCTACCATCTATATCTCCTAACAATTCTCTTGCCTGGGGCTGCATAAGCCAGGGGCAAACAGCATGAAAAAAAAATGCACCCTCTCCCCAAATCAACTGTTGAAAATAAATTCAAAGTTTTGAAGGGAGGTCTTGGACCTCTGGCCCCATGCAGAGATCCTAGGATAGCTAGAGACTTCTGAGGGAAACTTCACTAGAGAAGGGAACAGGGTGATGCTGCCAGGAAGAAACTTGCTTTGGGTTGCTTCTGGGAGGAAGCTATTCAGTATTTTCCTATTTTAACTAATTATGCTATTGATAAATTCATGTTAAGCTCGGTCATTTCTACCTACTTGCTAAAGGAATATAGGTTCTGTCTGAGCCCTCTACATTTTGAAACTCTGGTATAAAGCCCCCATTGCCCTGTTCTAGTTTTGAGTGAGTGTTCCTACTTGAATGCCTGCCTCTATTTTTTTTTACACAGAGGATAGTTAACTTAGAGAACTTATTATTCTATTGGTACTAGAGGTAGAAAATATAAATTGGATTTTTTTCAATAAACAAGCATTTATTAAGTCTCCCCTATGTGTATGGCCCCGTGCCAGGCCTCAGGGGTACAGAGATAGATTCAGACTATACTTTCAAGGAACTTATAGGCTCATAGCAGGGAGAGGAACTTATATACAAATAACTTTGATATAAGAGAAAGTGAGATAAGTAGTAAGAGCTAACATTTATATAGTTCTTACTATGTGCCAAGAGCTTTACAATTGTTATCTCGTGTGATCCTCACAACATTGCTGGGATGTAGATTCTTTTATTATAGGTTCTTTTATTACCTTTATTTTACAGATAAGGAAACTGAGTCAAATAGAGGGTAAGTGACTTGCCCAGAGTCATAGAGCTAGTATCCAAAGCCTTCCTGTCTCTAAGCCTAGTATTCTAAGCACTGCACTGTGCCACCAGTTGCCTCAAAGTACAAAATACAAAGAGATTCAGATAAAGTAGTGGGAGAGATCACTCCTACCTAGGAGGGTCAAGAAAAACTTCGTGGAAGAGGCACCTAGAAAGAAAAATTTCATGGATGGCATTTTCCAAAAAGAATTATTAATGGAAACTAGGATGTTTGAGTGAGGGATGGTAAAAAATATCTTAACTTTGGCAATCGAAGTCAAGTATGCTAAGCATACCCTTCCAAAGCATATTTTTGGTGTTGTTTTGGGGGGGAACAGAAGAATGCTGGGTTGGGTAGACATGGGTCTGAGCCAAATTTTTCTGTCTTAAGGAATCCAAATGGATAGAGGTTCCATCAGCAAGACATACAAGAGTCTCAAGGGGTCTTGTTTGTGATGGGTTTGGTCTGGCCAACATTTGTGTCTGGCAATTGTCTCGAATACCAATCTTTCACCCTGATAATTTGTGAAGCAGCCTAAAAGGACCCAGAAAAGGTTTGGAACACCTTATAGGAGAGAAGTGAGCCCAATGGGATGAAATGAGAATAATAAAAAATCAATAGTCAAATAAACATTTATTAAGTGCCTACTTTGTGCCAGTCACTGTGCTAAGCACTGAGGACACAAATATGAAGAAAGGGAGTAACTGTCCTCAAGGAGTTTATAATTTAATGGGTGAAATCAAAACATAAAAGGAAGCTAAAAAGGGTGTAAGGGGGAAGAAAAAGATAGAATGATTTCTTATAGGTTGATAAAGTTATCCCAATAAAAACATTCCTGGGGCATGGTAGAGAAGTAGAAGGAGTTCTAAAGTAGTGCAGCCAGGTGAGAAAAGAGGAATCACCATTATCACCATGACCACCACCATGACCACCATCACCATCATCATCAGTTATATCTTGATTTAATGTTTTCAAAGTACTTTACAGATACTATCTCATTTTATCCTCACAACAACCTGGGAGACAAGGACATACAAATTAAGAGATGTTACTATTATTATCCTTATTTTATAGATAAGGAAATTGAGGCACACTGAGGTTAACTAGTAAATATCTGAGGTTGACTGTGAACTCAGCTCTTCCTGTCTCCAAGTCTGAAGCTCTAATCACTGAACCCAGCTCCTCTAGGCGAAGGGAACAGCTGTCAGCCCCAGGGACATTACGATCAGAGGGTAAAGTCAATGCTACATTCCCTTGATGGAATGTCTTTCTGCTTCTGTTTAAGTCAAAGCAAAAAAATAATTTTTACATATCTTCATTAGAACAAAAATCAGACCATCATAATCACTCCACCAAATGTAAATTCCTTCCAGGATCAAATCAATAAAAATATCCCTTGATTGAATTTCTTCCAGCATCTCCCCTATCCCAGAGCTATTTCAGAATTCTATCTTTGGCCCCTCTCCCCATCAAGAAGGAATCGATTGACCTCCCTGCAGAGAAGGCACTCTAAATGCTGCAAGGGACCATTGCTGTATTCCTTCAGAAGTTGGTCTTTTGAGAAGGCCTTTTTGTTGTCTTGCCACAAGTTTCTTTCACCAGTGGCTGAAGGTGCCATTCTTCTTCCTGTTGAAACTCTTCTTCCTATTTTTGACTAAGGATGTAGATGTAAGTAATGATGTTGAAGGATTGATTAGATCAAGGACCCTTTTCCCACCCTTAACCCTAAGAATGGATTCTGTGGCACTGTCTAACAAGCTACAAAAGTGATCTTTAATGTTGAGAAAGTCGCAATGAGATTGTCGAGACCGAAAGACTTGATTTTTTTTTATTTAAATACTTTTTCTCTGTTTGAACTATACAGAAAATAAAATACTGATGTGCAGATATATTAGTCCATTTATACTTCTTTTCAAAAGATAAAAATAAGCCAACACAACGAACCTATTGAACATTGGGGAAAGGTGGCTTTTGATCTGGCCCTGCTGAATTTCACTGAGTTCTCTCTGACTCCACTCCAAATCTGAAGGAGAAGCCTCAGCCCCAGCTTTCTAGGGCTGTGCTGATTTAGGAATGGCACCCCTCAAGTCAGGGAAGAAGTTCTGCTGGCTGTTGACCCAGGCACCATAGTCCTTACAGCTTTACATTAGTTTCACCCTCCTACGACAGGCAATTAATGTGGCCACCCAATGGCAGTGAGGGAGTAAGTGTCACCTAGTGAATTGGTATCCCTGGTGGGCTAGGAAGAACAGAACCTGGGAAAGAGAGGAATAAACAGACCCTAAAGAGTGGTGATGGGAGAAGTGAGAAGCTTTAGAGGTGGGGAAAAAAGAATAAGAAATTACAGAGAGTGGCAAAGTATGTGGGTCCCCCCAGTATCTCCAGGGATATTGCTTGCCAACTCCAGAGGGGAATTAGTTTCTTCTGGAAAATTTCTGCATAGATATCCTGGGTCAAAGACACTTATGAAGAGAGGAGACCTTTGGGCTATTTCTTGGATAAAGTCAGAGCAAGTGTATCTGGGCAAAGGAGACCAACAGACCTACTTGCACACCCAGGGAGACCTGTCCCTGCATCAGCAGCAACCAGCCGCTGCTGCCTTCAACTCAACAGAACAATCAGTTGCCATGGTGACTGGGCTACTTGTGAGGTCTGCAATCCAGGGTGATGTCTCCCCTTCTCTACCCCCACCCCCTGTCACTTATTATTAGGTTCCATGTTTATCCTTCTGGTCATCCGTTTTTGGTAGAATGACTGGGGCTATTTGGGGGAGTGGGCAGGGCATCTTATACATGGGAGACCTTGTCAGGGCAACTACTTGTCAAATATCTTTAACATGGCAGGTTGCTGTGGCAAATCACGGGCAAGGGTCAGAGTGAATTCTTCTTTAAGGAGTGGGGGCTCAGGGCACCAGCAAAATATTAGGGTATTTTCCAAATTTGGGCTACTTTGCAGGGAAATAAGGATGCTGTGATAATTAGGTCTATGAACACACAAACTATACTTATAAATAGCTTCTGCTGGCAGACTGTCCCCCTACTTATGCTCCTGCAAGGGGCTACTATCATTGGCTTCTCCCCAAGGCAGATAGTGGCTTCCTTTCTTTTGTTTTCTATCACCCACACTCTTTAGATTCACTTCTCTGCCTTCTCAACTCTCCACAAAATGGGATGGAGAACCACACAGCTCTACCCTAGAGAGGAAAAAAAAGTCTTCCTTCAATTCTCAGTATTCTCCTGTAGAATCCTTGACACCCAGTCAGTGCTACTTTTCATGCATTAGAAAACACAGCCTGGGTGGGAGAGCAGTGGGATAAAGTCCCCATGCCCTCTGAAAGGGCGTTTTTTTGGGTTTTGCAGGTTAGAGTCTGGAATATATTTCCTCAAAGAAACAATGTTCTAGTCGTATACAACTGAATGGTGAGTAGGCTGTAAAGTACAGGATTGTAGGTGAACTAAAGTCCAACTTTATTGAAAGCACTGTGTAATGATAGGAAGGAAGCTAGATTTGGAGTTGCTACAGACTTGAGTTTGAAATCTGATTCTAAGCTAAGTAGCCATATGACCTTGGGCAATTACTCATTCATCCTTGGGGAGCCTCAGCTTCCTCTTCTACAAAAGAGATGCTACTTAGATTCTCTATGGTTGCTGTTAAGGACTGTGCTTTGTAAACCTTAAAGTACTCTAGAAACTCCCAAATTCTGGGACACATTTCCTGGAGTTCCCTTCAACTTTTTATGGCTTGGTATGTAAACTCTAGGGAGTCAGTCACTTGAAGAGTATTGAAGTTAAAGGTCTTCTTTTGGATCACCCAGCTAGTATCAAAGACAGGACTTACAACAAGATATCTCTGACTCCGAACTTAGTAAAGCTATCCCCTATGGTCTGTTGCCTCTATGTTATTATGACACAAAGGGTTAAATATATATTTTTTAAACCCTTACCTTCCGTCTTGGAGTCAATACTGTGTATTGGCTCCAAGGCAGAAGAGTGGTAAGGGTAGGCAATGGGGGTCAAGTGACTTGGCCAGGGTCACACAGCTAGGAAGTGGCTGAAACCAGATTTGAACCTAGGACCTCCCGTCCCTAGGCCTGACTCTCAATCCACTAAGCTACCCAGCTGCCCCCTAAGTATTCTTTTTAGCTGATCTAGGCATTGAACTTTTATTTATAACATTTATAATATTGTTTCTTTGGGTAAATGGGCTCCCATTAAAAAAATGATTTAGAATTCATACTCTTTTTAAATACTCTGTTAGCTGAGATTGCCTGTTCTTTACATTTTCCATAAGTAGAAAAGCCTACCCCCCAAAGTTCTTTGGCCTTGGATGGCCTGGGAATATATTTTGAACATAGGCTTACCATGGATATTTGCTTATACATAGCCATCGTTGCAAATATCTGTACCATTCACTTGCTTCTTTCTTGTACCTTACTATCCCAATTCAATATGCAACTCTTATTCCATTAGAGAAATTGGTGGATTCAGTTAGGTAGAGGAGGGACTTTCTTTTGAATGAGTGGGATATTAAAATGTCACCCCTGCAATGATCATCAGCATCGTCATCATTGGAAATTTACCAAGCATCGGCTATGAGCAAAGCCCTAGGCTGGGTGTTATGATAAATAGGAAGGAAAAAAAAAGCCTGGAGGGCCCCATTCTGAGGTTTTTCCAGCATAGTGGCAGAATTACTATCCCCTTGGCAGTGTGGACCTTTAGAAAATGCATCTGAGACTTGTCTGCTGGCTTTCATTGATTTCTTTCAGGACCATAATTTCCATTCTTTTATGCCTTTGCCTCCAAATTCCAACATAATATGTGCCCACCCACCTGACTCCAATCAATTCTATGGCCATTGGATTCAACATGCAAATCACAGCACTGACTCTTTAGTTCCTTTCATCTTGTCTAAAATCATCCAAATTTCCATGTCTATTTTACATTGCTCCCCCTGAACAACCGAGAGCACCACATAGGTATATGACAGCAACAGTACATTCAAGCAAACCATTAGTTTTCCAATGCTTCCTGGCCATTAACATCCACCTGGCTTTTTAGGCAGCCCTCTTAGTTATTGCTAGGAGAAAGGCTCTCAGCTCTGGAGCCCCGAGGGTGAGAACTAAACACTAAATGGAGTTTGGAAGTATAACACTTGTATCTCAGGTAAGAAAGACTGAAATGCAATCTGATCCATCTTGTTAACAAGTTTAGCTGTTAACCCAGCGTGAGGGTCAAGAACGCTGGGACACGGCATGTATATGTGAATCAATATTTGTATAATATCTCAGGACCCTAAGAAGCCTTGGACTGCCCAATGAGAAGCAACTTGAGCATCTTCAGGTAAAAGGTTAACTGTCCCTACAAGGATGGAGAGACAGAAAAGTCTTCCCCACCCCACAATTGATTTGCCCTATGCCAGTTACAACTTGACCTATGTCTAGAAGTTGCAGCAATGGAGACAGTGGTCAGCAAAGCATTCCTGACATTTTTAATATTTTTGCACACATGCACAGAGTTGAGCATGTCTTTATAAGAGACTCTACAGATGTGAACTGGTGCAGAGAAGTGTGTTATGTCCTTGTACACCTGCCTATGTACCTGGTCGTATGTTTGTGCACACATTGATTTTTTTGTCCTTTTTTTCCTGTGCATTACAGTGTATTTGTGCCCTTGGGTATGATAGGATAGCTATTTGTCTTTTAAATGTAGGCATGAGCCTGTGAATGTACCTATTGCAATAGGTGCTATTAAATATTGTTCCTTTCGTGAGCACCCACAGTGGTTAAGCTGTGATCAGATTGACTAAAATACCCCTTGCATGTGGGTTTCCATGTAAGTCTGTTCACTATGATGAGTCTCAGGCTGTTTTGTTTGCCAGCTTTGGAGTATCTTAGTTTAGAAGTTACTCAGGGTAGCCACACTGGGGATTTCTTCCTCCCTGAACAATGGTGGCTGGATCTAAGGTTCCAAGTCTCAGGAAGAGGATGCCTTTGCTTTCTACCTCCTGCTAGACAGGCAATGATGGCCTCTTCTCCAGCTGAAGAAGCTTGGGTTGAGCAGAGATCCATAGGTCCTCTTCATCCTTCTTTTTCTTCTTCTTCTTCTTGTTCCTTTCTGAATGACCATTGTTCTTGCCTGGTCTGCTCCAGCAGCAATGGCAGCAGACGAATAAGAGTGCTAGAATAACCAGGACAGGAAGCCCCAAGAGTATCCCCAGGCATATGGTATTGAAGAGACCCTGCTCATGTTTGGTATAGATGAGATTCCAGAGGGAGCTGAAGAAGGAGCTGATTTTCTCCATGGGATGTGACTAGATCAAGGCAGATTAAATCTTACTGCTCACTACCTTTTAAGTGAGTCACTTTGACTCTCTCTCTTTGATGTGTAGTCCTGCCTCTGTCTCTTGTCTTTTTGGAAGATGAGAAAGATCCAGAAATCCCAGTAGAGAGCACCTGAGGAGAGAGAAGATAACAGTTAAGGAGAATGGAAGCAGTTTACAATCCTATCAAGGTGATCATGGGCTTTAACCCTGGGCAGGATAGACTTCTTTTTATCATTATACATTTCAGTCTGGAAAAGGAGGGTGGTTTTATAAATAAGCTCAATGGGATTTTATTGGGGAACAGCTACCAAGGAGAAGGAGACTACTCCATGACAGAAAATATCATCACTGTAATAAGAAACAGAATGTAAACTCTTTGAGGGCAGAGTCCAATTCATTTTTGTCTTTGTAGCCCTGATCACTTAGCACAGTGACTGTTGGCATTTTGTAAATAAATACTTATTGATTGATTGATATCACACATTATGGTGTGATGATTAAAAATTCTGAGAGCCTGGGTTCTGGGTAAGAAAAATCAATTTTTTGATTAGGTTAGTGATAACAAATGAATTAATTGGTCCATGATCTCTCTCAGTGATCACAATTTATTCAGAATCTTGAATCATTTAAATACAATTTGGAAAGCTCATCTCTAATTGGTGAACACCTAATGAAGAGTTGGGCTAATATTTTCCAGTCCTAACCTGATCCCCTTATGATGATGAGGAAATTCACATGACTGATCTCAAGTTTACATTATCCTTGCTGATCTAGATGAAACAGTTAAATTTCTCTGTTTAAGATTGACTTCTGCTGTTCATCCTAATGGGGAATTAAGGACATGTGCCTCCTGGACACACTTGGTTGGAGCCAGATTCATTTATCAGAAAAGATGACTCTTAGATCCTCAATCTTAAATGTCCTAATTTTAGAGTATGTTTTAGGGAAAGGAATGTAAGTTGTATTCCCAGGCCTGTCAAGACAAAGGAATGAGGAGAAAGGCTTGAAAAATACAATGTTACAGAGTAGTATCAGAAATCAAAATGATGTCGTATTAAGATAAAACTTCTCATTCCTCCCTCTGATTTGTTGAACACATAAGAGCTATTCAGTGAATCAACGGTTACATGTAAGACAGCATGGTTAGAGAGTTATGCTATGATCCTTTGATGAGGGGTAAACTGACCCTCACTTTGTTTTCTATTTCTTCTTATTATATTAACTCATTTTTTATTAATGGCACAAGATTGATTGAATCTCACAATTACTGGCTATTCCCCATAATCACTTCCAAATTCTTGGCCCTAGATCCAAGAAGACCTAGATTTAAGTCCTATCTCTAAACACACAATAGGAGCTATGTGTGATCCTGGACAAGTCACTTAACCTCCGCCATCCCAAGAAATTCTCCAAGATTATAAATTGTAGATAAGGTTCTGACCTGCACTAGTAGAGGGAGTTTCCTCCTCCAGGAATTCTGTTCTCTATCTATATGGTTATAAAGAGCTTCACAAACAGTATCTCATTTCAGTTTTCAATAACCCTGACTCCAAGGATGACCCTCTATCTACTATGCCAGGTTGCCTATTGAACAAATAATTATATCAGTTACCTGGGTATTGTAATGTAACCAAAACAACCCCAAATAATTTAAATAAAAATTGAATAAATAGATAAACAAACAAATAATAATTAAATGAATGTGAGTGTATTCATCAGGGTAGGGGTCTGCTAACCAGATTACAATTTCTTTATGAGTTAGTATTAGACACAGAGTAATTAAGACACTGACCCAAGTTGGATTCACAGTGAGCACTGAAACCTGCAATTTCTTGGTCCAGGCTGCTTTCTGTCCACAGACAGCGACTGGCTCTTCTAGCTCTGAACGATGTCATGATTCTGTGATGGGGGTGGATTGGCCCCCATCTTACTTTCTACCCCTTGTGATTATATTTAATTCATTTTTGGATAGGAGCACAAGATTTATGGAATTTCACTATTTCTGACTGTTCCCCATAATCACTTCAAAATTCACACAAGTGTCATGGAAAAGAGGCCAGGAAAAGATTTATTTCTCTTCACTCTCCCAGATTCTAAGCATTATAGCAATAGATGCCTCAAAAACGCCCAGAGACACATAAAATAAACAGCAACCCAAGCCCTATTTGAGTATAAGTTTATAAAAACTACGTGACTACTCTAACTTAAAATCAGATTCATCATTCAACAGAGAAAAAAGGTTGTGAAAATCTAACTGCCAAGCTCAGGAGACTCCGTGTGAACACTTGTATGCCTGGGAAAGAGCAAACACACAGAATGCATCACACAGCCTCCCTTTGCCTTTGACCACTTAGGCTCTGATAGTATTTCCAATCTTCTTTTTTTCCTTCCTTTTTTGAAAAACCCTTACCTTTCACCTTAGAATGAATATTGTATATTGGTTCTAAGGCATGAGAATAGTAAGGGATAGACAACAGGAGTTAAGTGACTTGCCCGGGGTCACACAGCTAGGAAGTGCCTGAGGCTAGATTTGAACTCAGGACCTCCCAACTCTAGGCCTGGCACTCTCCATTGAGCAACGTTACTGTTCCCTCTAAACTTCTTTCAAAGGAAACTCAGCACCTACATTTTTCCAATTAACTCTCTGTTTCTTCAGAGGCAATGTGGCATAATGGATAGAGAGCTAGCCTGGAAAATCTGGGTTTAAGTCTCATCTTTGACAGATTCTGACTATAGGTCCTTGAGCAATTATTTAACCTCTTAGTGTACTGGAAAACTCTTTAAAATTATAGAAAACATTCAGAGAAGATACTGATGGGCATTGGTAGAAGAAGTCCCCTCTCCCACTCCCTTCCCCTCTCCCTCCCCCCTTTTCTGTTTCCTTTCCTCCTTCTCTCTCTCTCTCTCCTTCTTTCTCTCTCTCTCCTTTCCTCCTCTCTTTCTCCCTCCCTCCTTCTCTTTCCATCTCTCTCTTTCTCCCTCTCTCTTTGAAATCACATACTCAGATCTTATCCCTTCTTCAAAAGTGAGTAGCACTTCCTTTCTTCTTTCTCATTCATTCATTTATTCAATTAATTATTTGGTAATACAGATCTATTAAAGTTCCATTGTGTGCCCTCAATGTTCAATGATAGATAAGTTCCTAAACCTGCCCCAAGGATCTTAAATTTTCAAGCAAACATCATACAACATATATATATATATATATATATATATATATAAGATCGAGAGGTGGAAGAAACTTTGAGACCATATAGTTCAACTTCTCCATGTAACAGTTGGAAAGACTGAGCCCCAGAGATACATAAGATGGTGCCACATAGATGGTAAGGGGTTAAGTTCAGGCTGCATCATCAGACTTATCTCTTTAGACCAATCTGTAGCCTTATCACTCTGGAGTCTGGCATCCAGTAACATGGATTAAGGAATCCAACTTGGTGAAGGTTTCTTGCTGAATTGGTTGGAATCTTCAGGCATGGCAGGAGGCAGCTGAGAATGCAATGGTCTGACCCAGGGAGGAGGCAGGAGATGCAGTTGCTCAGTGATATGTTATTAAGCCCAGTAGCTAATAATCTTTCTTCCCAGGTCTCCTGAATATAAATCCAGTATATACCTCCAAAAAAACTACTGATTTTTCTTTGTGCCCTTTTTTCTTCTCTCCTGCCAATTTTGCTTCTCACCTAAACCTAAAGCTATCATTTAGCCTCTCTAGTGGCTAAAAGGTCTGTATTCAGGACTGATCTATAAACATGAGAACTTCTCTCCAAGCTGGCCTCTTCCCAGATATCCCGAGGCTCCCAAAATTCCTCCCCAAGGATTTCTAAGTAGGAGGATATATAAAATCAATTTGATCATACCTTTAAAGGTGCTGTCCAAATAAAAGCAATTATTATTGCAAAGGGCAAAGGTTCCATGTCAGGGCAAACAGTTATAAAGTAGATAGCATCAGGAAGACCAAGTTCAAATCTTGGCTTTGACACAGATTGATTGTGCAACTGAGTAAGTCGTTTAATCTCTAAATATTCTCAGAAAACTCTCTAAGACTAGGAGCAGCAAAGCAGTTGGTGAAGAAAGTGTCCTAAGAGCTCCATAAATAGATGAATTCATAGTTTCATGTGATAAAATGCTCACTTTAAAATGAAATCAAATGTAAAAAGTTAGGATGGACTTTGACTGCTCAATAAACTTAAACAGATGAGTGCACCATTTGCATATCCCTGCTTCAACACCTCCCAAACTCAGTCCCCAAACACAAGCCCCTGCTTTCCTCCTATATTTAAGATGGCCTTTGTATAAACACATTTTTTTTGAGATCACAATGAGTCAATAATTCATTTCGAAACCAGTGAAGTTACTTATTTGACTGCAAAGAGAGCATTCATTAGCATTTATGGGAAAGGTGGCCTATATTTTTATTAAGGCTAACTATTCTCCTTCGAGTCTCTTAAGACCTCTGCTAATCTATAGAACTTCATCACCATTTATGGGCTGCTGCACTACTCTTTCAAGAAAACACGTGAATATCTCCCTAGTGGCACCAGTGAAAATTCTGGGATTTTCCCAAGAAAGATTTAGCACAGGGATCTCCCTTCAGTCCAGTGACCCCAAAAATGTGCCTTGAGGAGGGGGAACAGGGGAATCTTTCCTCTGGGGACTGATCCAAGGCTGTGGGCTGCTATAAATCTGTGCTGTGACCACAACAGAAGGAAGGCAATTATAGAGAAGTAAATTCATTTTAGATTGATGACAGTAGCAGGTATTAGCTAAAGACTGCTTTCTGAGAGATAGGGGAAGACTGCAGTAGCAAATTTCTACTTTTTGCATTTATTTTCTACTTCCTATTTCCATGTTATCTCTTTCTTCTGCTTACTCTTGCTCTTCTCTTCATCTCCTCCCCAAAATTAAAAAAAAATCACAGGTCACCTACCTAGTTTAGCTGAATTATGACTCCCAAGAGATCTGGCCCTTTAAGAGCAGTCAGCACCCATATGACAGTGACTCTGGATTCTGGCATCCAGTAACACCAACTGAGAATTTCAGCTTGGTGAAGGCTTCTTGCAGAAGATGTTTGGAATCTTTAGGGGGCAGCTGAGAACGCCATGGTCTCACCCAGGGAAAGGAGGGAAGGAGGTGCAGTTGCTTAGTGAAAAGTTTTTAAGCCTGGCAACTAAAAGGCTTCCTTCCTTCCTAGACAAGCCTCTCCTCATCTCCCCCTTGATTTGTCCCAGGTCACAGAATTAATATACAGTGGAATCTGGATTCAAACTCAGGTCTTCTGACTGTGGGATTGCTTCTCTTTAGCATGCAATCCTGGTGGCTTCCAAAGAATACATTTTCTCAGCAGCCCTGGTCTGTCCTGGAGTCGCTGCTTGATCTTGTGGGGGTTCAGCACAGAGATGTCTAGTCAAACACAAATCAATCTTTTCCTCACATGTGTATGTGTGCATGTGAATTTTAAAAAATCTTATTCAGAACTAGCCTAGCTAGAAGCTCATCACCAAGAGGCTCTCTTCTTGGTAAATTCTTCTGCTATGGCAACCCATGAGACAAAGAAAAATATAAAACAGCTCCATATTCACTTTGGCAGGGACAGGGATAGAATGGTGGTAAAGAGGGTGATGGGGCTAAGAATCACACCATTTTTAAACCATCCATAAACATTAGCTTAGCTGCTGATGTTCTAAATGTAAGAGCTTTGTATAGCTGTGAGTCATGAAACACTACAGTTTCTAAAGAACAGACATTGAGGATTCCTCAAAATTCCAAAAGGAGGTACAAGATAGACATTACACATGTAATAGGAGTTTGAGAACTGAATTTTTGGCACACTGTGATTTGTAGTTCTAAGGGTCATGCATTCTCATTTAGCTCTGAGAGTGATTTGGAACTCTTTTCATCTTTGGACTGGAAGGCAGCCTTGAGTCACGCTTAGGAGTTCTTAAAGTCACAAACACACATCTTTGAGGAACAGTCCAAGAGGTCCATGAATCCATGAGGATTTCAGAGGCTTAGAAGTTTAAACAGTGAAGATACAACATTAGCAGCCCCACTCAGACACTGAACTGCATAGAATTAAATGCACAGGTACAAAAATCAGAAGGAGAAAGAGAAAGAAGGACCATGCTTAAGCAGAAAAGAGCCAGAAAGGAGTTCACTGGAACCTATAAGCATCTCAGAACAAAACACTTCTATAAAAGCTATTTATTGCTCATACTTGCCTCTTCAAGGACTGAGGGAAGTTCCTCAAAAATTTTATTCTTTCTTTAACTTCCCTTTTCCATGCCTATCTAATAACAAACACTACAACATACTCTTTTCACTTCTTTTATCTAAATACTTCCTGTACTCTGATTTTGACTCAAACATAGAGATGCCAGGAATTATCTAGAGATACCTCAAGCTTTCACTAGAACATACAGATAAACTTCTCAATGGATATCAAGAATTTTCCCAATTGGGGGCTCTGAGCTAATTGCACTAATTGATTGCACTAATAACTTTTTGTCTGATATAAACTCATAAAACTGCAGAGAAAGGTGATCTGAGAGCCATTATATTGGTTTTAAGTCAAAAGTAAGCTATATATTATAATAGAGTGTAACTAATAAATTTCCAGTCTTAGATGTGAGAAGGAAAGGGGTCAAGCTGGAAACAGGAGAGACGTAAATGAGATGTCTAGGTAAGATCTGACTCTGTCTCTAGAATAGAGTGGGGAGAAGAATAGATTGAATATTTTCTGCAAGTCCTGGTGTTACACAAAGAATTATAAAGAATAAATAGTGTAAAGAATGCAATGAAAAAGACATAGGATTGAAAAAAGGAGATGAACTGGCCACAAAGTAAGAATGAGGAATAACTGATGGAGAGTCTGTTCCATTAGTGTCCTCTTGATTTCTTATCCATTTTCTATTTTTGATTTCAAGAAGACTTGAGGTAAAACAACTAGCACACTGGGTGGATCCCCATGTGGCAAACTTTTGGGGAGACATGAACAAAAGTTGCAAAGTATGGACAGGCATGGCTAAATTGCTCTGGAGGGAATACCCACATCAATGAAATCAGTTTTATTGGAGAACTAGAATATTCGATGGCAGCCCTCTCCACTCTGGCTGCTCAAACCTCACTTCATCTACTGAACTATAGTAGCACAGTGTTAGAAACATCTCTCTGGTTACTAAAATATTCCATACTTTGAAAGCCAAGTGTTACTGGAAAGGAGGGCACAGGATAGAACCTCAGGCAGTGGTTATTAATGGCACTGCACAAGCTACATATTTCTTGATGGTTTTCCCTTTGCTAACATGCTATGCTCACATGCCCTCTAAGAGATGTGTAAGTGCTGTCCTGTACATACTGTTAAACTACCAGCAAATATTCGGCTTGTGGAGGATTTCATTGCAATTTAAACATGGCTTAGCTACAATGAAATACTCAACTGCATTTTCCCAAGTTGATCTATTCATTTATTATTTCATATCTATGGCCTTTATTGTAAAATCCTTATACAACATAAAAATTCTGTTTTACTCTGTCCTGGGAAAGACAGACATATAGGATCTTGAAGCCTACTTCTGAGACCCGGATCACAAAGCCAGTTGTGTTTCTATAGAGCACAGAATCTCAGGGTTGTAAGGGACCTCAAAAGGCCAGTTCATACCTGAATTATCATTCCCTTGATTACTTATCCTTGACTGAAAATATCCCATAAGGGGGAGATACACTCCTCCCACTTGAGGGAGTTCATTCCACTTTTAGATAGGTTAAAGTAAGAGTTTTTTCCATATATAAATTCTAAAATTGTTTCTCTACAACCAATCATCATATGTTTTGCACTGGGCTAGGTACTGAAATGAAAGGGCAATAAATGAAACTTTTCTCTCATTGCTCCTACTTCTATCCTCTGGGGCCAACCACAATGAGTTTAATCTCTCTCCCACATGGCAGTGTTTTAAATACTTGAAGACAGATAGCATTTTTTTTTTCTGCACAAGTGTTTTCTTCTCAAGGCTACCCAACCCCAATTCCACCAACTGATTCTCATGTCACATGTTTTCTTGGCCCTTCACCATTACAGTTGCCTTTCTTTGGACACTCTAGATTCTCAATGTCTTTTTAAAAAATGTGCCCTGAACTCAGTCAGTCATTCGATAAGTATTTATAAAGTACCATGTGCCAGACATAGCACTACATGCTAGTGATAAATATAAAGAAAGGCAAAACCATTGTCCCTACTTTGGAGGCTTTCTGAATTGAATAAATACTCCAGGTATTATTACTCCATTTTATAGAAGAGGAAACTGGGCTAAAAGAAATGAAGCCTCTTGCCCACAAACAGTATGAAAGAGAGGATAGAACTTAGGTCTATCCTGATTTTTGATCCAACATCCTTTTTTTTAAACCCTTATCTGTTTTAGAATTGATCTTAAATATTAATTTTAAGGCAAAAGAGTGTTAAGGGCTAGGTAATTGGGTTAAGTGACTCGATCAGTCATACAACTAGGATGTGTTTGAGACCAGATTTGGATTCAGGTCCTTCTGATGCCAGGCCTGGCTCTCTGTCCACTGACCATTTAGCTGTCCCTCTGTCCAACATTCTTTTCACTATTCCATGCTACCATTTATATATTGATTAGTCTTTGTAGATATTATCTGGTGGGGTTTCCTCCTACCTTGGGAAGTGAAGCATGGGATTTTATTAACATTTATATATATATATGTATGTATATACATATATATACACACACTACATATGGCCCAATTTACTATATTACATACAATTTATTATATATAATATTAAAAATGGTACTATATATTATTTCTATTGATTAGATTACTTTATTATATTTATATTTATTATTTGTATATTTTTACTAGATCTATGATCTCCTTGGTGTAGGGAATCTACCAGTGAAGCACTTCCTCTACCACAGAAAATAGGGATCTTCTCTGCAACTTATAGTCCAGGACACTGAGAGGTGTCAGATTTGGTACATGAACCCAGATCTTCTTTGCTCCAAGGTCAGCTTTCTATCCACTAACATGTTACCTTTGGGTAGGGGTGGTAATTAAATAGTTTTAAATGAGCAAAGCCTTGAAATTAGAACCCTCCAAAATCAAGGCTTGCCCATATGTATATCAACTTAAATAAGCTGATCATAGGACCTAATAAAATGGATAGCATTCATGCTATGTGGTGATATGCATAATGATGAGATCACAAGTTTCTCTACAAGAATAAGGCGTCCTTGAGGTCAATAACTTTGTTATTTATTTGTTTTTCTATTAGAGGTTAGTGTAGTTCACACAACATAGTAGGATCTTAAGAAATGTTTGTTGAAAGATATTTGTAAAATGCTTTACATGCATTATTTCATTGGAGCTTCAAAATGACCCTATGAGATAGATACTAGAATATTATATTTTAAATTTAAGTTTACTGATGAGGAAATTGGGGTTCAAAGAGCTTTTATTTACATAGCTTATAATTCAAAGGTGGGAGTTGAACCAAATTAATTTTTACTTCATGTTTGGCACTCTATCCTGTATACCACTCAAATGGAAAAGAGAGATCATTAAACCATGAATAAGGATCCCCATGGATCAATCATTTACCAAGAAAACCACTTATTAAGATTATCTGTGTTTTATTGTATTTTTATACATTTTGTTAGATATCTCCCAATTACATATACTTAATCTTGGTTCAGATTGAAGTCCAGAGGATGGTGGGCTGAGTTTTAACACTCTATACTACATCATGTGGCCTCCGATGGACAAAGAGTGAATGATTAGACTTGAAAAACTAAGAGGTATTTGTTAACAATTCAATGTCCCTGTGGAGGAAGTCTCTAATGAAGTTCCCTAGGGATCTATATTTGTCTCAGTGTTGTTTTCTATTTTTATCAGTTACTTAGAGAATTGTTTTGCAGCATATTTCAGACCATAAACCATGTACCACAACATATTCTGTTCACTTTTTTTACCTAACTATTTTTTGTGTTCTGCCAATGACACATACCTGGGAGGGACAGCTAAAGCACACGATGATAGAGTTAGGATCTCAAAAGATCTGGACAGACTAGAGCACTGGGCTAAACCTAATAATAGGAATTTGATAGGGATAAATATGTACATTCACCCGTAGGTACAACCTCTCCTCCCCCAGTATAAGAGGAGGAGATGGTTGGACAGCATCTGTTCTGATCAAGATCTGAGGTTTTAGTGGACTAGAAGCTATGAGTCAGAAGTGTGATGTGGCTGCTAAAAAAGCTAATGGCATCTTTTGTTATTCAGTTGCTTCAGTCATGTCTGACTCTTTGTGACTACATTTGGGATTTTCTTGGCAAAGATCCTAGAGCAGCTTGCCATTTCCTTCCCCGGCTTATTTTACAAATAAAGGAATTGAGGCAAACAGAGTTAAATGACTTGTCCAAGGTCAGACAGCTAGTAAATATTTGAGGTCAGATTTGAACTCAGGAGCAGTAGTCTTCCTGACTTTAGGCCTGGTGCTCTACCTACTGCACCACCTAGTTGATCTATTTTACAGATAAACTGGTGCTGAGATTTAGGGCAGTATTCAAGAGAAGTATAGCTTGCAAGGAATCAGGGGGTAACTATCTTACTTTATTTTGCCCTCGTCAGACCTTTTTTGGAATCCTGTGCTCATTTCTGGTTGTCAGAGTTGAAGAAGGGCACAACTAAATTGGATGATGACTAGAGAAGGACAAGTAGGAAGGTGAGAGGCCTTGAGTCCATGTCCAATGGGCACTGACTGACAGAACTGAGAATGTTTAGCTTAAACAAGAGAATTAGTGGGAGGAGATCTGATAAATTGCCTTCAAGTATTTGAAGGACTCTTATATGAAGAATGTATTAGACTTATATTTGACCCCAAAGGGCAGAACAAGGAACAGTGGGTAGTTCTGTTCTACCTGCAGAAAGGCAAATTTAAGTTTTATGTCAGGAAAAAAAAACCCCTTTCTAACAACTAGAGCTGTTCAAAAGTCAAAGCACTATGCTTAGCACTGATGTAATACAGAAAAGCAAAAGACAGTTGGTCCCTGCCTTCAAAGAGATCACAATGGAATGGGAGGTGGGGTAGTTCCTCCTCCTTGGAGGACTTCAAGCAGAGACAAGAGAATCACTTGTTCATTATATTACAATAGAGATTCCTTTTGTGTATCTGTTGGACTAGAGAGTTGGTAAGGTCTTTCGAACTTTCAGTTTTCAAATATCATGATTTTGAAAGAATACTAGAGCTGGAAAGGACCATAAAGAAGTCTTAAACTCAGCTTTGTTTCTTGGCTCAGCCTTATCACTTTCTATAACTCCAGCAGCTAAAGTGGTACAATGGATAAATCACTGAACTTGGAGTCAAGAAGAGTGATGTTCACACTCTTGCCTCTGACACTTACTTGTTGTGTGACCCTGAGGAAGTCCTCTTGTTTCTCTCAGCCTTGGTTTCCTCATCAGTACAATGAGGCAGTTAGATAGTACAGTAGATAGACTGTAGGACCTAGAGTCAGAATGACTTCTTTTCCCCAAGTTTAAATGTAGCTTTAGACAGTTACTAGCTGTGTGACCCTGGTCAAGTCATTTAACCCTGTTTGCCTTGGTTTTCTCATCTACAAATGAGTTGGAGAAGGAAACGGCAAGCTGCTTTGCCATTTTTGTCAAGAAAACTTCAAATGGGGTCACCAAGAGCCACACAAAATTGAAAATGACTAAAGGACAAATAGGGATAATAATAGCACTTAGTTCCTAGGGTGTAAAACATTTTTTCAAGTTTTGAAGCAGTATAAAAATGAAAGCTCTTATTATTATTATTATTTTACAAAACTACCAGATGAATCTAAGATTTGCATAGACTTGATTGTGCTATTTTTTTTTGCTCAGAAATCTATCCATGGCTTCTCAGTGCCAACAGAATAAAGCTTAGGCTCAGCTTGACATTTAAGGTTCTCTACAATCTACCTTCATCTTCATCTTCTCCAAGGGAAGGTGACATGTATTTATATATCACCTACCATGTGCTCTGCACTGTGCTAAGCAGAAATTATAGATAGTATCACCTTTGACCCAAGCTCCAGGCAAACAAAACTACTTGCTGTTCTCTGAATATACTCCTCACTTTCTCACCTCCATAACTCTTCTTGTCTCTTTGTTCCTCCCCATTTTTTCCTCCAGGTAACAATGAGTCCCATTTATAGAGCATTTTATAGTTTTACAAAGGACTTTTCTTCACCACAGTCCTATGCAGTGCAAAGTGCAAACACCATCTTTCCCATTTTATTGATGAGAAAACTGAAGATTGGTGACTTTAAGTGATAGTCCAGGCTTTGACACTGACCAAATGTTTCACCTTCAATGCTTTTGGCATGAAGCATCACTTCTCCCTAAAATCTTCCTAGTCCCTCAAAACCTAACTCAAATTTGACCCTGTAGGGAAAACTTGTCACTACTGATCATAACCCTCCTTTTCCTCCTTCTTCCTTTTTTCTTCTTTCTCTGTTTCTCTTTCTTCTGCCCTTCTACCTATTCATCCTTTTTAGTCTCTTGTTCTAAGAATGGAACAATTTATTGTCAACAAACTCCTATCCATTTTATAAAATTTTCTTTCCTTGATTATCATGAGATTTTAAAGGGATCAAACCAGAACTAAAATAATTTCTCAGATTTATTAATAAATTAGACAGTTCTCTCTGTGTTGACCTTGTTTGGGAAACTTCATTATATTTGTTAGGATTAACTGGAAACATATGTTTACATATTCACTGTCCCAAAATAATTGATTAAAAGTAGAAAAACTCAGTTGGCCAAGGATTGTTTTGTTCTATACAAAGCTTTTGTCTGAATTTTCACAGAAAGGATTGGCTTAACAACTGAAATGACCCAGTGTTTGAGTTCTCTGAAGATACAGTCTCCTTCCTCATACTTTAAAAATTATGTAACTTTTTCCTCTATAGCTGCTTCTCCTTCATTTACCTGGCCCGGAGTGGAAAGTCAGCCTTGAAGATCTACCCTTATGGAGAATTTAATATTGTTCTCTTCGTTTTGTTGTTTAAAAATCTTTTTGTCATTTGCTTTTACATAACCTTCATTTCCAAATAGAATTTTTTTCCTCGTTCTTTCCTGACCTAGAGAGCCATCCTTTATAACAAATGAGAAAAAAGAAAGAGGGAAAAAAACAACCTAGCAAGACTAACCAGTGTATCAGTCGTATTTGGCAGTATATGAAATGTTTAACATTTATGGTCATAGGACCATAGATAAAAATCTGGAAGGGACCTCAGCGGTCATCTAGTCTCAACATTCATTTTACAGATGAGGAAACTGATACACAGAGAAACTTGCCAATGATCTCACAGGCAATAAGTTTCAGAAGTAGAATTTTAATCTAGAACTGCTGGATGGCACAGTAGATATAAAACACTAGGGCTGGAGTCAGGAAGACTCATCTCCCTGAGTTCAAATCTGGCCTCAGACACTTAAGTGACCCGGGGCAAGTCACTTAACTTTATTGGCCTGCTTCCTCATTTATAAAATGAGACAAAGAAGGAAATGGCAAATCACTCCAGTATCTTTGCCAAGAAAATGCCAAATGGGGTCACCAAGAGTCGGATGCAACTAATTAATAAAACAATTCTAACTCTAGAGCCAGTATTGTTTTTAGGGTACCATAGCATCTCCTGGTCCTCTAAGAACCTCTTGTCATTTTGCCTAAAATATTTATTTTCTTTCCCCCTTGGTTCAGCTACCTCTAGTTGAATTACTTCAGGTATTCAGAGTCCCAAAAATGAGAACTTGAGGTCTGCCTGGTTACTCTTCGTAGACAATGGGAAAGAGAACATAAAGGAAAGTGACTCATTTATCCATCTCAGCTCAATGGGATTTTCAGTGGCAACATTATTTGAAGTGGTAGGTTATAAGTTTTGTTGGGGCAGAATTGACATTGGTCTTCTCTATGTACTATAAAATGTCTCTGATACTGCCATGTACCATATGGGAACTCCATAAATATGATTTGAGGAGGGAAGGAAATAATTATTTTTCAGCTATCATCTCTGTCTTGATGGATTTCCCCTGATCCTTTGTTGGTCAGCCTAACCGTAAGAATGAGGGATGCTTGTAGGAGGAATTAATATGGGTAAAAAATGCCATGAAACACACTCAATCATATTGAATTAGGGCTGGATTTGAAACACCTAAGGCATAGGACATAGACATATAAGCACAAAAAAGCTGGTCCACGATGAATCATAGCCATCTGAATCCCCTGCTTGTCAGAGCTGGGGAACTCTGGGTTTCTACACTCCCACATTGGTCCTCTGTGGCATCATTCAACTATAAAAGCATGCTTTTCTCTGAACTTTGAATTTATTTATATATAGACACATATGTATATATATATATTTTTTACATGAAGAACATTTCCTGGTATTAGTGCTAATAAATGTTGTAGCCAAGACCACAGTGGCTCAAGTTGTTGCTTATAAAGCCTTCATTTTTTACTTTCTTAAACCTTTCTGGGGGCCAAATATTTTTAGGTGTGGCTACATTACCAAGGTGAAGTTTTATTTTTGGAAAGTTTAGACTAAGTCTCTTAAGTCATCTGTGAGTTAGAGGAGACGAGGGAAAATGTGCTTTTTCAGCTCTAAAAATAATTGTGACACTCTACTCTTGGCTAGCTTTACTAGCTGATGCTTAGAATTTCAAATGTTACATCCGTTAGAAAAGTCCATGATTTGTGTTTGTGTGTGTGTGTGTGTGTGTGTGTGTGTGTGTGTGTGTGTGTGTGTGTGTAAAGCTAGAAGACAATTTAAAGTGAAGGAGTTTGATGTGATTCAGGTTTTCCATACAGGTGGTGATTTCTCCTTTTCTTTTATTGAATTTCAAGTGGCTTTGTTCTCTTTTGCTCCAGACAAAGGAAACTAGAGTTCTGCAGAATTCTCCAGAGTAATGGAATGATTTCTTTCTTGTTTTTCCCTTTGTTTTTTGATAGTCTAGGCTACTTTAAAACTAATGGAGTGGCACAAGAATACAATTATGCAACTCCGAAGCAATATAGATAAGGACTCTTTTTCCCCCCATCCCCTTCCTCCTTACTGTTCCCCTCCTCTTTTAGTGTTAACTTAAGCTCAGGGCAATTAAATTCCCAAAGCTACCTCAATGCAACATTAAGGTTTACAATTTAATGGCCAGATTATTGGAGAAGGAAAAGCATAGGTCTCCCACACGTGCTAACCCAAGCCTTTAGAATGTTCAGCTTAGACTCTCTGAAATGAGCCTGGCATTTCCCTGCCTGCTTCATCATAACAGAAGGGCTGAATGGGAGAGTTAATGTTGCTAGAAGATGAGATTCCACTTTCCCACTGTGTATGTGTATATGTGTTTACATTTGTATCCTTAATATTGCATGAGGTTAGGTTCTTGCAGTTAAAAAAATTGGTAGGCAAGAAACACAGAAGTGACTTGTGTTTTAGCAGACTTTTGTGAACCAAATGACATTTTTACATAGGCCACTTGAGGCTCTGGTTCTGTGATTAATCCTAGAAAACTAGAACCTGCCAGAATCTAGCATTTTGCAATGCCCAACAGATTGATGTTCATTTTGAAGCTGCTCTCAGCATCGGTACCGACCGTAGTCCCAGGTCAAATAGGTTTGGGTGGTGTCAGTAGAAATTACTAAAAGACTCCATTTGATACTCAATATTTCCATCAAAGCCTTCCATGGCACCTGAAACAATCATTAGTCCTTCTTTTTTGGGAACACTTATTGAAGACTCCCATTAAATTCAAAGATGTTATTTGGGAGCAGGGCTAATGCCATATGGAGAACACTGAGGCGCTCTAATTTTGGCTTCCTCAACTCTTCTACTCATCAAAACTCAGAATCATCACCCAAATGTCTTTTTATTTTTTTGGATGACTTCTGTTCTTTTTAAAAATTATTCCAAATGTTTACAAATCCAAACAAAGCAAGCATTTCCATATATAAAGAAAAAGAAGATATTACACAAATGAAAACATAAGTATCTTATACGTTTAACTTACTTTTCTTCATATCCATATAACAGACCTCATCCACTAGTGTCCCAACCCTTCCCCCCCTTCCCAGATCACAAAGGATATCATCTTTGAGGTCAACACGTTCATATAAATTACATCTTTCATGTTTATGTTTCTGTTCACTTTTTGGAGGAAACATCCTCAGTTTATTCTTCTAGTATTAGTTCTGTGGCTGTGTATAATGTTTTCCTGGTTCTACTCATTTCACTGTTCATTATTTCATATAGTTCTTTCTAGGTTTTTTATAAATCAGTTTGTTCATTGTTTCTTAGAGCACAGAAGTATTCTGTCACAATCATATAACACAATCGAATGGCATTCCCTCAGTTTGCAATTCTTTGCCACCAAAAAGAAAGCTGTTATAAATATTTTGGAATACACAGGTTCTTTTCCTCTTTCCCTAAGATCCTCGAGAAACAGACCCAATAATGGTCTTGCTGGGTCTAAAGATATATACAGTTTTATAACTCTCTGGGTATAATTCCAAATTGCTCTTCAAAATGAAAAGTTCTTTAAAAAGTAGTCTAAACTTTATACCTCTGTTTCCCCATTCTCTTCAGTTACTTGCTATTTTATTTCTCAGAGGGGTCCTGGGACCCTCTTAATAAATTAATACAAAGGCCAGTTTTCAATAATCTTCCTTGATCTTTGATACTGTTCACCATTCCATCATTCTCAATCCTCATTCTTCCCTTACTTTCAGAGATAGTGTATTCTCCTGGGTTATCCTACTACTTCTCCATCTCCTTCTCTGTCTTCTTTACCAGATCCTAGACCTCTTTCTAATTCCTTACAAGACATCTTTCTCCAAGATTCTGTCCTTGTTCATATTCCTGTTCTATACTTGGCAATCTCATCAACCTCCATGCTACCAATTACTGCCTCTATACAGAAAACTCCAAAAACTGCATCTCTAGCCTCAAACCTTTCTCCTGAACTTCAAATCCTCTCCCTACAGGATATCTTCTCCTGATTGTTTCATCACCATTTCAGATTCTACACTGATGGCAGTGTGGTCAAGATAGAAAGAGTGGTGACTCTGGATTTGGAAAAACTGGGCTCAAATCCTGTTTCCGAAGTTTACTATCCACAAGATATTTACTCTCTCTGGTCTTTATTTTCCTTATCTGTTAAAAGGGGATGGGGTGGGGTTGTACAGGATGGTTTTTGGGTACCTTACAGCTTTAGAGATAAGATCTTACATCTAAAATTGTGTTTATTATTTCTTCTCTAAATTAATTCTCTTTTTGTTTTCATTATTTTTGCCTTTGACAGCACTATTCAGGTTTCAAAACTGGACACCTTCATGAGATCTATTGTTTTTCTCTATCTCTCATATTTTACATATGGTAGTTACTGAGATTATTCAATCCAATCTCTGAAATCTTGCTCATCTCTATTTCTTCCTCTCTATTCCAACTGCCACTCTTTCTACTTTCATTTCTCTTCTGCTTTCCTCTTTGCTTTTCTTCAAGCTATTCCCTAAACCTAGAGCATCATCTTTTTTTTTTTCCTCTTCACCTTTTGATTACCTGCCTTTCTTTAAGAGCCAACTTGATGATGCCTCCGTCATATTTTTCTTCATTCCTGCTTCCTAGTTGGTAATGACTTTTCCCCATGAAAAGGTGAGGCCTTATTTAAGCCTTGAAGCTATATTTGAGATCAAATTTTAGCTGGAAGACAAATTCAAGTTAGGTCAAGAGCATTATTTAAGCATTTATCATGTGTCAGGCACATGCAGAAAAAAAGAACAAAATAAAGAATTTCTGGTATTTGAGGAATTAGATTTATTCTGCTTAACTACAGAGAGCAAAAATAGAAGTAATGGGTGAATGTTACAAGAGGATGAATTTAGTTCAATATAAGGAAGACCATCCTAGCAATGTTCAGTGATTGAATGGGCTGTCTAATGACCACTTTTCAGCAAAGCAATATGGTTTGGACTAGATGGACTCTCCAAAGTCCTATTCAACCTTGGAATTTTATGATTTTGTAAGTTTCATGAAGACAGGAAGAGTATCTTATTTTTCTTTGTATCTCTTATGTGCTATG
Source organism: Gracilinanus agilis (assembly GCF_016433145.1). Taxonomy (NCBI): domain Eukaryota; kingdom Metazoa; phylum Chordata; class Mammalia; order Didelphimorphia; family Didelphidae; genus Gracilinanus; species Gracilinanus agilis. The sequence continues at coordinate 68,981,128 of NC_058133.1, forward strand.
TGCTTTATACGGAGAAAGCACTTAATTAATGTTGACTTAAAGAATGATTTAATGATTCTGTGAAGTGGGAGAGAGGGCATATTACCAAGGGTAGTGAAGAACTACGAGGTTGGTATACTTATTTGTTAAAATGGATGACTTTCATTGGGGTGGGAAAAGTTAGTGGGTGATGATAAAGATGCAACCAGAAAAGAAATAAAAGACCATCAATAGACATTAAAAATTCATCAGAAACGAACCAAAAAGAAGCTCAGAAGGGAACACCAAACAAGACAATTGTGTTACCTCCTTGTTAAATTTAATGTTCACTATATACTTTAATAAGGTGATGAACTTAAAATGCAGAAAGAGACATACATTTTTGGACATGACCAATGTGGGAATTTGCTTTGCAGTGCTATCCATGTATATATCAAGGGCTTTATTTTTTAAGGTTTCTTTTATTTGTTCAATTGGGAAACTAGATATTAATAAAATAAAATAAATCTATCCAAGTAGGAAAAACAAAACCCTTCTGCACTATGAAAATTTACACTTTAACATATAATCTTTTTTGTTCTTTGTCTGTTGAAAATATCAGTGATTGATCAGTTCATGATTTTAAAAAAATAGTGTAATCCTTAAAAACAAACAAGCTAGGAAGTGAGTTGAGCCAGGAGACCAATTTTCTGCCTCTTCTATACAATTTTTAATAGGCCAGGGCTGACTAGAAGGGACTGTCCTATCAACCATTAGCAATCCAGCAGAAATTAATTCACCAGACTAGTTTTGGCAGAAAATTAGGGCCTGAGGGGGACTCAGAAATGGGGTAGAAGGGATAAGTTACTTGCAGAGGGAGAGGAAGATCTGGAGGGAGGGCCCTATTCTTATTTAATGAGGCAGTATCAAAGCACATGATTGGATGGGCATAAAAATGGGGCCATGATCCCAAAATAAAGAAGCAAAATCCTCATATTGGAAAGGGAGAGCAGCTCTGAAAGGCAAATTCCACCTGCTTCAAAGTATTGCTGAAGCCTGAGTACCTGTGGAATTTTCCCTCATTTGGGGATTTCTTTCTCCTTCTCCTTGTGTTCTCCATCTACAATGCATCAGGGTCTGTCCTCTTCACCTTGCTGAAGCAGGGCAGCCTGGTTAGGGATCCAGTCATCTGGATCCTGTCTGCCCCAGTGACCTCACTTGGTTTTTCAAGGGTTGGCCAAGCATGTCTGTCCTGCTGGGCAAGTTCTGAAAAGCACATTCCTCCCATTGTTAGGAGGCAGTGGGGCCAGGCCACAGACTGGTTAGAGTTAGGGGCCAATATCCCCTCACTGACCTAGAATGGGCTGTTGACAGCATGCAGGTATCTGCTCTAGGCTGTTCTCTGAATTACAAAAATAAAAAGTCGCTCGAATAATATGCTGTCCTTCATATGTAAAGGGAACATTCCTGAGCAACCTGCAATAGGACCTTCAGTTTAATATTAATACTGGAGTGGTGGAGGGAGATGTAGGAATAGATGTGAGGCCATTAGAATGAGAACTTTGGTTCCTCCATTAAAATATTCATTCCTTGAAGGCAGAGATAGTTTTTTCCCCTTTGTATTTCCAATGCTTGGCATTACCTAGGACTTTTATAAATGCCCTTTGAGTGTCTGGGCATCATATTTCCTTTCTAGACTGTGAACCCCTTGAGGATAAGGAACCATGTTTTATATAAATTTTGTATTTTCCTGAGCTCTCTTCTTTAGGGAAAGTACTTAGTAACTAAATTTCCTAAACTGAAAATGGAATTGAACTCAGGTAAAAATATGCATGGAATGTTTCAGAGGTCAGAGAGCCTGCCTAAACAAGGGGTGTGTGCTGTAGAAACCCTATCCTTTCTTTCAGGTTCAGCTTAAATCATAGAATCTTTCTAAATGTTCCCACAGAGACTTGATACCATGGATTCAATTATCATCTCCATGCCGATGATTCTCAGATTTACTTAACCAGCTCTAACCTTTCTGATGATCTCCATTTTGCAAGACCTACATATTGGACATCTTGAAATGTGAGGAGATGTCTTAAGATCAACGTGCCCTAGACTGAACTCATCATCTTTCCTTCCAAACTCTCCTTTCTTCCTAACTTCCTTTTTATATTCAAGCATCCCATTATTCTTTCAGTCACCAAGGCTCCCAATAGAGGTGGCATCTTTGACTCTTCATTCTTTCTCATCATCTCCTTCTATATATAATCTGTGGCCAAGAACTATGGATTTTCCTTTGTAAGGTGTCTCCTAAATTCTCTCCTCTCTACTCTGACATGGCCACCACTATAGAGGTATGTCTTTATCACCTCACATATGGACTATTAAAATAGCCTGATGGTGGGTCTCCTCTCAAGTGTCCCCATTCTGGTCCATCTTCCACTCAGCTGCCAAACTAATCTTTATAAAAAGCAGGCCTGACCATATCAATCCCCCCTCCCCAAACTTTAGTAAACTCCAGTGCTTGTCTATCATCCCTAGGATCAAACATAAAATCTTCTCTTTGATGTTCAAAGACCTTCATAACCTGTCTCCCTCCTCTAACCTTTGTGGTCTTCTTATATCTTACTCCCTTCCAACTAATTTGTGCTTTGGTGACACTGGGCTTCTTGCTCTTCTTCATGTAAGATTCTCTATCTTTGAACTCTGGATTTGTTATCAGTATTTCCCATTTCCAGAATACCCTTCTTCTTCATCTCTGCCTCTAGGCTTCCTCAAGTCCAGCTAAAATCTCACTTTCTCCAGGAAGCTTTTCCTGATCTACTTTAGTGCTCAATTTATCCTGAATATAACTTGTTTGTTCATAGCTTTTGCATGTTGTCTTCCCATTACAATAATGGGCTGCCTTTTATCTTTCTTTGTATTCATGTCACTTGGTATAGTGTTTGGCACTTAATAAATGTTTATTGATTGACTGACTGGTCTTTCTCTAATCATAGAATAGTGGAAAGAGGACCATCTCTGGAATCAGAACATCTGAGTTCTAATTGTGCCTCTTATTTACTGTCTTCATGACCTTTGGATGATCACTGAATTTCTGGACCTCAGTTTTTCCATCTGTAAAATGATGAGATTGGACTAGATAGTCTTTACAATTCTATTCCTATGATCCCAAAGCACTATGTTTATGCTTCTCATGTCATTTGTTGCCTTACATTTTGCTCAGTACTCAACCTGAATCCCCGAGAAATGAGCTTTTTTTCTCTGTCTCTCTGTCTGTCTACTCTGTCTGTCTCTGTCTGCATCTCTTTCTTTCTCTCTCCATCTCTCCCTCTCTCCTTTCTTCCTCTCTCTCTCTCTCTCTGGTGCAGAAAGAATGTCTATTTTAATATCAAATGCTCCATTTTACAGAATTTTATTTTCATAGAATTTTCCCATGCATGATCTCATTAGATGAAGGATGAAGACAATTATGTAAGGGAGGTTGGATCAGTATTGACCGATATTTTTTCATGACTGCTTCTAACTTGGGCAAATTGATGGCATAACCCCTCAGGAGCCTCAGTTTACAAATTTATAAAATGAGGAAGTTGATTTCTATGGTTCTTCCTAGGCATAAAATTTCATGATCTATTTCAATTGTCATTTTTTAGATTAAAAAATAGAAAACCAGAGAGATTTAAGTAGATTATTCCTAGTCACTTGACTAATTATCCGCAGAGTAATTCCTAGAAATCCAATCTCCTAGACTACTTTTCTATCCACTATGCTGTCTCCTAAAATGACTTCTCACTAGGGCAGAGTATGTTGGCATTGACTGTAAGAGGGAGGGCAAATGAGGCGAATTCTACTTCAAGTCCTTGAATTGAAGGACACTGAAAAATCTTCCTATAAAATATGACCAATGATGATTTGAAAACTGATCCATTGTCATTCTGTTCAGGCAGCATGCTTTGTCTAGTAGGAGAGAACCAGATAATTATAGATTTATAGCTAAAAGGGAACTTAGAGATCATCTAGTCCAAACTCTTTGATTTACTGATTAGGAAATGGTGGCTAAGAAGGAAATAAATAAGCATTTATTAAACAACTACTATATGCCAGGTACTGTGCTAAGTACTTGCAATATTTTATCTCATTTGATCCTCATAGCAAACCTAAGGGGCATATGCTATTATTATTATCCCCTCTTTACAGTTGAGGCAAGACTGAAGTGACTTGCCCATGGTCACCCAGCTAGTATTTAAGGTTAGATTTGAATTCAGATCTTTCTGACTATAGGCCCAGTGCTCTATCTGCTGTGCCAACTAAGGTGTTAGTTAGAAAGTGGCAGAACTGGGATTCAAGCCTAGTTCTCTTTAATTCCAAGTTCAACATTGTTTCTGCTCTACCATGCAAGACATCATCTTTGACTTGGTGTGTTTAGCTACAGTGAGAATGGGAATTGGGTCTTTGGTTCCTGCCTATCTACATACATGTTTGAAGTTCTCTAGAACTTTGGTCTCCCTTGGGAGAATAGGATCAGGGAATGTCCTTAGTTGTATCTGTCTGGGGCTGCAGGACTAACTAGTCATCACATAGAATGCAGTAGTAAAATCAATAGAAGAAATGTTAGTCCTGGAATTAGTTATCCTTAGGTTTAGCCACACATTGTATACCTGATGGATACCATTGAGACCTCCTCCTTTGCTAAGGAAAAAAAAAAGAATCGAGAGCCTATGGCTTCTGACAGAAACTCCCAATAATAAGATAATGAAGTCTTAGGCAAGACTTTAAAAGAGTTTCGTTTCTTGTGTGACAATGGCAAGACCCTGGGGAACTATGGACAACACCTTTGGTGTTTTAATGCATAGCTTCTTATAACATAGAATAAAATACAAAACATTCTCCTGCATGAGCTATGGTGGTGGGATAGACTAATGGTACCACTGGCCAAAAATAGAGCATTGAATGAGGGAGATGTTGGCTTAAAGATGATCTCATCTTGGGTCATCATTTTGACTTGGCAGCCAAAGAGGCTGATACTATCCTCAGCTAGATGGTATCAGAAAAAAAGGGGAAGCGATAGTCTTGCTCCATTCTGTCCTGGTCACTTCCCCTGTTTCAATTTTGGGCAATACATTTTAAGGAAAAAAAGCTATGGTATGTAAGGAAGAAGATGCCCAAGACGGTAAAAGGACCAAAGAGCATGCCTTATAAGGACCAGAGGAAGGAACTGAGGAGGATTAACTTGAAGAAGAGAAGGCTTCTGATTGGGGGGAGTAGGAAAGATGACAACTGTATTCATCTTTTTAGTGGTGGCCATATGGACAAAGGATTAGTCTTGTTTTGGTTGGTCCCAATGGGCAGATTAGGAGCAGTGGATGGGTGGGAGCTGTGTTGTATTGAGTCCGATTTCAGCTTGATATAAAGAAAAACATTAGAGTTAGAGGAAACGAGGGCTGCCTTTGGAGGAACTGGGTCCACCATCACTGGAAGTCATTAAGTAGAGACTGGATAACCAGTTGTGGAAAATGTGAATGTGCTGAAGGATTCTTGCTTAGGTAGAGGTTGGAATCAATGGCCTCATTGGTGTCTTCCAGCTTTTAGATTCTGTTCTTCCAGAGTAAATATGAGTGACTGTTTCCCAGGATGAAAACATGAAGGATATTATCACCTTACAAGACATATGTCACCACACTATAAAACCCAGATTGACCATGGGGAGAAATATCCCTATTAGTTATGCTGAAGTTGTTTCATTTCAGCTTCCATCACCAAGCAACCTTCAGTCTGCAAAGGGTAAAATGGGAAGGGCTTCTAATTATCAAATCTAAAAATGGGCAGGGGAGAGTTAATCCCACCTTCACAAGACTTAGCATTTATGCCTGTGGTACCTAGTATCCCACTAGCCAATTGTCACTGCTAGAAAATCTCATGAAAGAAATATCCCTTTATTTATAAGGTAGAAGATTTCTCCACTGAGAAGACCATTTTTTCCTTTTCACCCTTTCACAGGCTTGGCTCACGCATGCCAAAGGAATGGAGGTTTGGGAGTCTAGTTGCTTCATGGGACAGTCCTGGGTTTTCAAAAAAGGCCTGGCTGGCTAGAGGAGAAGTTGACCCAGCCTGGTCTTTAAATCCCAAGGCTTCCAACCTCACACAGTTACTAAGCAGACAAGATTTACAGTTGTCTTAGCAACATTCAAATAAATTACACAACCTCATCTCTCAGCCTTCTTCCTCTCAGAGTACAGCTGTTCTAATCTCTGCTGCATTCCAATGAAGAGCCCTTCACAATGGCAGGAATTCACTTGAGGTTATGGCCTAGAGGAAGGCAGTTACATGTGAAAATCTGATCTCATTCCCAGTCCGGCTGCTGTCTCTGCTTTCCACACTTCTAACCAAACCAAACTGCGGCAGTATGATCTGAGTGATAGAGCACCAGCCAGGAAGGCAACATTCCCAAACTAGGATACTGGGCGATGTGCTCAATGTTGGACTCCAACATGGTGGCCCTAATGGTAGAGTTTTGTGGATCCAATAGGGTTTCTTACAAGACATCTCATTCTTCACCTGGTTAAACAACTTTGAGACTTCTCTGACTGATTTTCCCATCATGCCCAGAAAGCTCATTATAGGATGAGCCTCATCATCCTGTAAGATCTCATCAGCTTTGGTAATCCATCTCATCACTATCTTTTCCTGTCTGATTGGAAACTAGGGCCATGAATTCCAAATCTCCTTTTAAGGAGAGAGTTCAGTTTGGATATCTCATTTCTCACCTGGATGAACTCCTTTGGGACTCCTCTGACTGATTTCTCCATGATGCCCTGAGGCCATACTTTCTCTTTCTCCTCCTCTTTTCTCATTTCCTCAGTTTCCTTTTATGTACTGTTTTCTCCTATTAGATTGGAAGCTCCTTTTGGGAAGAGATTTTCTATTTGTATTCCCAGTTTAGCACAGTGCCTTGAACTTACTAGGCTCTTAATAAATGTTTATTGATCGATTGACTGCTTGACTCTCAACGCAGATGGAATGGGCCAGGTTTCTTGGAATGGTCAAGGTCAAGGTCAAAACAAGGAAGAGTATTGCTTAAGATTTGTTTTGCCACGGTGTTCATCCAGAGGATCAGTACTTCTGTTTTGAAACAGCCTCACAAGCTACTAGGGTTCAGAAGCTGGAAGTCAATGATAGTATTTCAAGTATACAAATGTGTACAGGTAAGCCCACTTGCTTTACTCCTACCTGGAGGCAATTCATTTCTTACTGCAACTATGGGAAGGCAATATGGTGTACTAAATTTGGGGTCAGAGGACTTGACTTAATATCCCCCTTCTGTTAATTACTACCTGTATGACGTTGGGGAGGAAAGGAAGGAAAGGAGGAAAGAAGGGGAAAAAGGAAGGATGGAAGGAAAGAAAGAAGGAAGGAAACAAGTATTATTAAGCATTTTAAACAAACATAATTAATAATAATAATTTAATTATTACTATGTGCTGGGCACTTAAGCACTCTAAACTTTTTCCATATATAAAATGAGGAAGTCAGAATAGATGATCTCTAAAATCCCTTCCAATACTAAGTCAATAATTCTTTGACTAAAAAACAAACACCCAAAAAGTAAGGCAGGCAATGTAGAGCTGTGGATAGAGAACTATCCTCTGAGCAGGAAGGTCTGACTTCAGATCCTGCCCTGAGATTATCTGTCCAGGCTTTAGTCACACTGAGGCATGGCTTGTAACAGCAGGGCAGTGTTAGGTGAATGGAATAAGATCAGGAGAATGGCTAGGCACAAAAGGCTTGGAAGATATGAGTCTGGAGAGAGAGAGCTACAAGGATCAGGCGGATGTCACAGGGCAGGCAGGCAGTAGGAAGGCAGGAATGTTAACTGATCAGGAGGGTCAGACGGGCAAGGTCTAGAGTCTTGAGACCAGAAGTATTGACAGCAGCAAGCAGGAAGAACCCAAACTGTTTGATCTCTGCTCTCTTTTGAACTATCTATGTGGGGAGTGGGGGAGGCTGGGGCTTGCAGATGTGGGTTTGAAACAAGCCTCCCAATGGCACATTTTGGTTCTGACTAAGGTAGGGACAGGGAAGGTGGGAGGCTTCTCAGAAGGTTTTTTATAGCCTTCTTGGTTCCTTTTGCAGATGGGAATCAAAACTTATCAAAAGAAAGGCAAATGATCTAATCCAGGACACACAATCTTTAGAGGAGTTAAGTTAAGAACTCCAAGCCATTAAGATTTTGGTGTTTTCCTTGAAGTTCCATTTCTTCTTGGACTTGTCTCAAAGACTGTACAATCATAAGCTAAGAGGCATCAGAGTATCTATCTGGAGGAGAGCTAGGAAAAATTCTTTGCCACTGGATGTCCTGTTAGTGCTCTTTCTTCTTTAAGGCCCTTTCCTATTCTAAAATGCTATGATCCTCTAAGTTTGAGGATGTGAAAGTCACCCCAGATTCCCCATAGTACAAATGAATGATTTTTAGAGAGTGCTTCAAAGTTTGCAAATTACTTTATACAGGGTTTCCTCCAAATCTTAGTAAAGCTTTAAGCTTCAGTAGCTTAAAAACTGCACTGAGATTTTGGGGACACCATTATATGCTATTTCATTTAAGCCTCCCAATTAGTGAAGCAGTCACTATAAATATTAAGAGTCCCATTTTATGGACAACAGGTTCACAAAAGTTAATTGATTTGCCTGTGGTCATGCAATAAGTGCCAAAGGCAGGGCTTGAATTCAGGTCTTTCTTATTCTAAGCCTAGAGATATATCTGTTTCTTTTTTTTTTTTAACCATTTTTTTTTATTTTAAACCCTTAACTTCTGTGTATTGACTTATAGGTGGAAGAGTGGTAAGGGTGGGCCATGGGGGTCAAGTGACTTGCCCAGGGTCACACAGCTGGGAAGTGTCTGAGGCCAGATTTGAACCTACGACCTCTTGTCTCTAGGCCTGGCTCTCAATTCACTGAGCTACCCAGCTGCCCCCTATCTGTTTCTTTTTATTTTCCCTTTCATATTCTGGGAGGGGCCTTAGAGGTAAAGGGGGATAAAATAACCATTCCATTTCTTTCCCTCCTTCCCTTTTTACATCTTTTCCCTACTGTTGCCATCAACATTAATTGAATTATCTTGCCAGAGAAATATGTGTGAGATGATTTGCAAATGTTAGAGCTTTAGATAAATGCTAGCTATATTATTATTATTATTATTATTATTATTATTATTATTGGAAAATCTGTGGCTTCTCGAAGATTGAGGTCAGTTTTTAGGGAAAGATTCAGAAGGTCAGTCTACTGAGAATCACATGGCTATTAACTGGAAACTAAATATGGTTTGATAGTTTTCTCATGTATTCCAAAAGGATGTGATTTCCTCTTTCCCCCTCTTCTCTTAGAATCAGGATTTTTAAGTTCCAGAAATCTTATTCCTAGAAAATATTGGTCAGCTCCACTGGACCTTTTCCTCCTCATATCATGGCTCACTGACACATGTAAAGTGACTCAATATCTCCTTTTTCCAGTTCTCAGATGGCTCTTGAGAAAACAGCAAAGTATCTGCTGCCTCCTCCTGATTCTGATTTGGAAGATGAGAAATTCTCTCCACTGATTGTTTTGGGTAATCTCATTCCCATGATTCATTGAAAAAATGCTTTCCTTATAATAACTATTCAAGGCAAGGAATAAAAACATTCTTATACTCATTTATAGGAAAATGTAGCTCCAGGTTTGGAAAGATGGCTGGTTTTCTGTGGTCATTGTCTAGCTAGGACTACAGTTGGAAATCAACTAGCCTGCAAGCATCCAGAACCATTTGGTCCTTTATTGCTTTTATTTATTAATTCTCTCCCCACCCAGAATCTACCACAACCCCAGGCAACATCCAATGGCCCCAGAGGATTGTATTTGAGAGTTTCTAGCCAGGAAATGGAGAAGGCTTGAGAGTGGATAAAGTGTAGGTGTATATAAGAAAAGCTCACCTTTCACTCTGTAGGTTTCATGTTGAAATGGTTGGGTCATGAATGAAACTGGACATTTTAATCCAAGCCACCAGCTCTTTCTGACCACTTCTGTCCCTCAGAAGTCCAGCAGGCAGAAAGTACTCTAGTAAGAAGTTGAGGAGACGTCCAGGGAAGAAGAATCTGAAAAGAAGATTAATGGATGGATCAGGAATTGGGGAGGCTGTGTTCTCTTCCCTGCCTTGTCTGCTTCTCTGATAATTTTGAGGAGTCTATCAATTTCTAGCATGACATAGTGGAAAGGACTTGGAGGAAGCAGGCTACCTCTTTGAACCATATTTTTTAATTAAAAAAATTTTATTTTTATTTTATTCCAGTAACAAATTTATTCATGACATTTACTATTGGTTTCAAACACTTATCAGCTGTGCGGCCTTGGGTGAGTCATTTAAATTCCTTGCCTCAGTTTCCTCAATTGTAAAATGAGGATTATAATAATATAAGAGTACCTATCTCCCAAGGTTCTATGAGGATTAAATGGGATTCTAGTTGTAAAGTGTTTAGCACAGAGCCTGGCACATAGCAGGCACTATATAAATAAATGCAATTGTTATTATGATTACATTGTATAAACCTCTCTGAGCCTTAGTTTCTTCCTGTAAAATAAGAATAATAATTCTTTCATTCTCTCTGATGGGTATGTGGTAAGAAAAGTGTCTTATAAAACCTAAAGTGCTATATAAATGTGAATTGTTATTGCTATCAATCTGTGTTTTTAAGCTTGGTGGGGAATGAGGGAGAGCACGGACCATGTTGTTTTCTTCGTCTTCTTCGCCTTCATCTTCATCTTCTTTGTCTTCTTCTTCTTTGTTGTCTTCTTCTTCGTCTTCATCTTCTTCATCTTCTTTGTCTTCTTCTTCGTCTTCATCTTCTTTGTTTTCTTCTTCGTCTTCGTCTTCTTTGTCTTCTTCTTCGTCTTCGTCTTCTTCTTCATCATCATAGCTAGGATTTGCATAGCTTGCTAAGATTTATACAGAGAACTTTACATATGTTATATCATTTAGTATTCATATAGCCTTAGGAGGCAGGTGCTATTATTGTCCCCATTTTTTCAGATGAAGAATCTGAGGCAGACAGGGATGCAGTCACATAGCTACTGAGCATCTGAGGCAGAACTGGAACTCAGGTCTTCTGACTCTGAGTCTAACACTCTATCCATGGAGCCACTTGTATTATTCATCCTTCATGGTGCTGGCCATAATAGCAAGAGTAGCAATTCATTTAGGTAAGGATAAATGATTTTTCAAAAACCCTTACCTACCATCTTGGAATCAATATTGTATATTGGTCCCAAGGCAGAAGAACATTAAGGGCGAGGCAAAGGGGGTTAAGTGACTTGTCCAGGGTCACACAACTAAGAAGTAACTGAGGCCAGATTTGAACTCAGGAACCTCCTGTCTCGAGATCTGCTTCTCAATCCACTGAGCTTCCTAGCTGCTCCCAGGAAGTAATTTCTATAGTAATAATGAAGTATGGTTTGGTGGATAAAGAGGTAGATTTGCAGTTTCCTCATTTGAAAAATGAAGATGACTTCTGAGGTCCTGTCCAGTTTTAAATCTATTCTTCATTCTATGAGCTAATTCTATGATCATTAATGCAAGCTGTTCTAAAAGTCTTATAGCAATTTAATAATATATAATTATATATCATAATATAATAATAACCTATATAATTATGCATAATTATATATTTGCTTATATAATATATAATAAATAGCACTTTTTAAAAATAGCTATAATAAATAAAATAAATATAAATATAACAAATACAAATATATTAAATACAAATATGTAAAAAATAGCAATTTTAAGCTATTAAGGCATAAGACTTAAAGAACACCTTGTTCTAGGAATGAAAGTCAGTCACTCAGTCAACAAGCATTTTTTCCAGCTGTGTGACCCTGCGCAAGTCACTTGACCCCCATTGCCTACCCTTACCACTCTTCTGCCTTGGAGCCAATATATAGTATTGACTCCAAGACGGAAGGTAAGGGTTTAAAAAACCAAAAAACAAAACAAGCGTTTTTTAACACTTAAAATGAGCCAGGTCTGGGCAGCTAGGCGGTACAGCGGATAGAGTGCCAGGCTTGGAGTCAAGAAGGCTCATCTTTGTGAGTTCAAATCTAGCCTCAGCCACTTACCAGGTATGTGATCTGGGATATATCACTTAACCCTGTTTGCCTCAATTTCCACATCTGTAAAAATAAGCTAGAGAAGGAAATGGCAAACTGCCTCAAGATCTTTGCCAAGAAAACCCCAAAAGGAGTCATGAAGGGTTGGACATAACTAAACAAAAATAACATGGGCCAAGTCCTCTGCTAAATTCCTTGCTTGTATTCCCCAGTACCTAATAAAGTGGAATCTCTTTAATAAATTAATTATATTGTTAATATTA
>NC_058133.1:69002639-69033151 GCF_016433145.1 Gracilinanus agilis
CTCTCTCAGTTCCCCCCCCCCAACCTCCCCACCCCGACTCCTCCGTCTCTGTTTCATTCCGTCTCTCCCCATCTCTGTCTCCATCTCTCACTGTTTCTCCCCTCTCCCCTACACTCTCACCCTCCTCTCTTTCCTCTCTTTCAGTCTGTCTTCTTTCTCCCATTTTCTGGTGTTGACCCTTCCTTAACTTTCTTGTGCTTAGGGAAACAAGAGCTACTATCGGCGCCTTCTTTTCCCCTCCCGTTAGTTTCTCTAGATCCATTACTATTTCTGGGTTGCTTTGGCAATTGTGTAAATACACACGCACGCACACCCAGAGCCACCCCCTCACCCCTCTTTTGGAAGGTACACATCTTCGTACATAATAACATCTCCTCAACACCCAGCTTCGTATCTCATTCATATAGAAGGGTGCCAACAGTTTCTTTGAAGCCCTTGGTTCCCGAGAAAACAAACATTCACTCTGGGGAAACCCAACTTCACTGAAAATAGCCCTGTTCCGCTTAATAAAGCAAACTTCCTGGACCAGGGAGGGGAGGTGGGACCGGAGGCGGGGCGGGGCGGGGTGGGGTCGGCTGAGGGCTTCCCAATGCCTTATCAGGACAAACACAAACGCCAGGCTGCTACACAGTAAGGCTGACTTGGCCTGTCCAATCCGGAATATATACTTTAAGTTAAGATCGCTGCGTATCAGAGCTTCATTAATTAATGAAAACTACGCATCCAAATGGTGAGTTTTCAGAAGCAGAGATAGAAAAGAACAGCTTCCCCCAAAATCAAAACCAAAAAAACCAGACCCCAGCACCCTTTCAGTAAAAAAAAAAAAAAAAAAAAAAAAAAAAAAAAGTTCTACCTTATCCCGACTTGGAATCCTTCCCTCCTCTCTATCTACTATTCATTATTGCCACAAGAGACTCTCGATGGCTGGCTCTGTGTAGATTAAGGACCACATCAAGCGTCAGGCTTCAGGATCCTGGAAGAGCCAGTTCAGAGAAATCCAAGGAAGGAAGCTTTTTAGAGGGGGTGTGGTGGGTGGGAGAGTAACCCAACAACTGACATTTATATAACACGTTATGGTTACCGAGCGTTTTATATACATTATCTCATTTTCCATCATACCAGCTCTATGGGGACAGGACGACTCTAAGGGTTTATTTATTTTTTCTTTTGGTCTAGACTCATGATTTCATTGGTATAAGCAATATCACTATATTGGAATATTCCTAGTGAGGAAACACTTTGTATCCATGCAGAATATTACCTGCTTTCCAATTTAGTTTCATTTGACAGCCTCTACTCCTGGATGCTTGCACTTCTATGGGTTTTTTGTGACATGGTTCACTCTTGGTTTTCTTGCTACTTACAGTCACTCTTACCTCATCGTCATCCATGTTACAATCCCCTGAATTTAAGACTTTGACCTTATTCTTTACTTTTCTCACTCTATATTCATTGACTGATCTATTATCTGAAAAGGACTTTATTACAATCTCTCTACAGTCTCACCAACTAAGAATTGGATGTTCCAAAGTGGATGTCCCATAGGCAACTCGAAGTCAACTTGCCAAGAAAGAATGGATTATCTTGCCCCCTCCATCACTTCTGAGCTTTTCAATCATATCAATGACTTTACCATTGTCCTAGTCATTCAATGATATCCTTAACAATTCACTCTCATCCCACAGGTCCAATCAGTAGTGAAATCTGGTCATACTGGTCTCTACAACATTTCCCCCACACACATCTAGCTACCATCTTTGTTCAGCTCTCACCGGGTCTTTTGTAATAGTTTCCTTTTTAGTTGCTCTATCTCAAGCATCTCTCTAGTCTTACCCAATCTTCACACAGCTGCCAAAGTCATTTGGAGATCATTTTCATATTTGGGTGAGCTGGGGAAAGCATCATAGGGGAAATTTGAAGGAAGGCAAGACTTCAACAGATGGTGGAGAGAGTGTAGTGATAGGCTGAGAGTGGAAGAAGAATGTGACTTGGGAGGAGAATACAGGCTTTTTGGGAAAACCAGCAAAAGAGAATTTGAGGTAGGATGTTTGGATGTGGGTGCCTAGAAGGAGGTATCTTAGAGCGAGGGTTTGACATCTTAGAAGGGCCAAAGCTGAACTCTGTAACAAAGCTCAACAGTACCATACATGGTTCATCTCATTTCCTGTTTATAGTCAAGTAGTTTAAAAAAAAATATTTATGTAGCATCTACCGTCATGCTAGGCACTGAGCTAAGGGCTTTATAGATATCCCATTTGAACCTTACAACAACGCTGTGAGGCTGGTGCTATTTTTTTTACAGTGGTAGAAACTGAGGCAGAAATTAAGCGACCTGCCCAGGATCACATAACTAACAAGTATCTGAAACCAGATTTTAAATCAGATCTTCCTGACTCCAGGCACAGCCCTATATCCATCATGATGCCTAGCTTCTCAAGAACACAGGCTTAACAGTGGGTTCCTGCCATAATTATTTCTAAATCAAGTCAACCAATATTTGTTAAGTCCCTATTATGTAGCAGGCAGTATGATAAGTGCTGGGCTTAGAATGGTGGTCTAAGTCATTCCAATCTGATAATAACTGTTCACATCTAGTAAAGTAGTCATTTTTGTAATCTGATCAAGAAATAAATAACTGTTCCACGAAAGGAATATTAATTTTGGTCATGGCCTAGTTTTTTTTCTCTTTAATGTTTGTTTATACTTATTTAGTGGTCTGACTGGTGTTTAATAAGAGGAATCCTGTAGAAAATCTTTCCCTGAATGTGATTAATAGCATGACGGAATCTTACCAGGGAGAGTTTAGGTTTGTTTCTGCCTGGCTGTCAGGGCCTGCACCAGACTATCGGAACACCAGAGATCTCTGGAGGCAACTTGATTTAGCAGAAATAATATGAAAATTGGAGCCAGAAAGCCCATATTTGAATCATTGTTTTTGCCCATTGCTAATTGTGTGACCAGGAAAAAATTCATTTAGCTGCCTTAAGATTCAGTTTGCTCATTTGTAAAATAGAAATAATACTCTTCAGTTACAGGGATGTTGTGGGAAATTGCTTTTTAAATAATAATAATTATTCTTATGCTACAGCAGTGGTTCCCAAACTTTTTTGGCCTACCACTCCCTTTCCAGAAAATATATTACTTGGCGGCCCCTGTCACATACCATCACCGCCCCCTTACAGTTATTCACTGCCCCCTGGATCACTGCAGCACCCACCAGGGGACGGTGGCGCCCACTTTGGGAATCACTGTGCTACCGTGTGAGCTTACATCTCTATGTTGGGCTTCAATAACACTATAAATATGGATGCCAACATCTAGAAACAAGATGCACAGTGCCAAGCTAAGAGATGTTGCCCAGGGGGGTAGCTTCATTGCTTACCTTTAAAGAAAGAGTAAAAATATTTTACAACAACTTTTTTGGCAGAGCCACCAATGACTTCTTTGTAGCTAACATGAAATCTCCATAGGATGCTAAAGTTTTGGGAAAGAATAAAACATGGTGGAAGATTCCATCATTGCTGAAGGGGAGTGAGTGGGTCTTCTGCTATGGACAGGGGTGAATATGGAGCTAGGGAAGAGGTCTCCAAAAGATAGTCTTTGACTTAATGGAAAAACTTGCTAATAGTCAAAATGATCCCAGCAGAATGTGATACCTTGGGAGGTTATAGGCTTCTCCTCATCCGAGGTCTTTAAGCAGAGGCTAGATTACCAGTTGTTGGGGAAACCAGATAAATAACATTAGTAAAGTGCTTTGCAACCTTTAAAGCAATAGATGTATGTCAACTATGAATATTGACTATTATAGAGGGATTTCTAAGTAGGTTTGACTAGAAGATCTCAGGAGGCCTTGCCAGTTTTGAGATTCTGGAATTCTTTGATATATCATCTTCTATAAAAAAGCAAGATGGAAAACCCTGTTACCTTTCCCTTCTTTCAAGATATATCTGCTACTGAGAAGTATTCATGTTTCAAGGACATGGCAAGCCACCAGGATGGTGAAGGGCTTGGACTTTTCATTCTGTGGGGGATGTATTGATAGAAATTAACACATTTAACTTGGAGAAGTGAAGTTTTAGTGGATATGGGGAGATGGCACAACAGTGGGCTTGAATGATTATAAGGGTTTACCTGTGGAAGAAGGAAAATTTATTCTGCTTGGCCTTAGAGAGTGAAATCAGTAGGTAAATACAAGTTGCAAAGAGGCAAATTTAGCCTTGATTTACATCAAACTTTCTAACAATTTTGAGCTGTCTAAAAGCATAATAGAAGATAATAGTTTTGCCAAGTTCAAATCCTAGCTCAGTAACTTACTGTTTCTGTGACCTTGGATAAGTCAAGTTAAATCAAGTATTTATTAGGCGCTTACTATGTGCCTGGTTCTGGCCTAAGCATTGAGGATATAAACCAGGACAAAGACTGTCCCAGTCCTTAAGGAATTCACAATTTGATGGGATGAGGGGAAGACATTAAAACAACTAGATGTGTAAATAAGACATATACAAATCAAATGAGAAGTACTCTTGGAAGGAAGGCATTAATATTAAGGAAGACCAGGAAAGTCTTCTTGTAGAAGGCAGGATTTTAGCTTTTACTTGAAGGAATCCAGGGAAGCCAAGAGGAGGGAGAGAATTCCAGGGATGGGAGCAGCCCAACGAAAAATCATGGAATTCAGGGACAGTGGAGAGAGGAACACAGAGAAGAACATCAAAGAGGTTGGTGTTGCTGGATCACTGAGTGAATGGATGAGAATAAGGTGTAAGAAAACCATAAAGGCAGAAAGCGGTCATGTTATGAAGGGCTTTAAAATATAAGCAGAAGGGGGGCAGCTGGGTAGCTCAGTGGAGTGAGAGTCAGGCCTAGAGACAAGAGGTCGTAGGTTCAAATCTGGCCTCAGACACTTCCCAGCTGTGTGACTCTGGGCAAGTCACTTGACCCCCATTGCCCACCCTTACCAATCTTCCACCTATGAGACAATACACCGAAGTACAAGGGTTAAAAAAAATATAAGCAGAAGGGCTCATATTTAATCCTGGAGATTAAAGGAAACCACTGAGCTTTATAAAGGCTTAATGTTAACTCTGACTTGGTCAAAGATGTGATGTAGGAAGACCACTTTGATAGAGTGGAGAATGGAACTTTATTGTAATGGTCCAAATTTGAGATCACAATGCCTGGCACCATGATGATGGTAGTGTCAGAGTAGAAAAGTGGACATATTTGAAAGATGTTGAGGAGGTAGAATTGCCAGGGCTTGGAAATAAATTAGATATGGCAAGTAAGAGTGAGGAGTTGAGGATGACAACTAAGTTGGGAACCAGGAAGAAGATGGTACCCTCAACAGTACTAGGGAGATTAGGAGGAGAGGATGATTTGGGGGGAAAGATAATGAGTTGGTTTTGGACGTGTTGAATTGAAGATATCTATGGGTTTAAGACATCCAAATTTGAGATCTTCAATAGGCAGTTGGAGGTACAAACTTTAAGGTCAGGAGAGACGTTAGGGCTGGTTAAGAAGATATGAGTCATTTGCATAAAATGATAATTAAATTCAAGGGAGTTGATTAGAGAGAAGAGGATCCAGGGTAGAGCCTTGGAGGACACCCATGATTAGTGGGCATGAATTGGATAAAGACCCAGCAAAGGAGACTGAGGAACTGCCAGATAAGGAAAATAACTTAATCTCTCTGGGTCTTAATATCTTCATGTGTAAACTGTACTAGACAGTCCTATTGTCTTTCCTATAGATCTTTGCTGCTACAATCTCATTGGAGATTTTTGAGCAGAGCTTAGATGACCACTTTGCTGGTGTGCTGTAGAGGGGCTTTTCATTCATGGATTGGGGTAGATGGGTCCTGTGGTCTCCTTTAATACTGAAATTCTGGGAATTCTAGGTTTTTCAACTAGCATCGACTTTTTGTGACTGAGTGAATTTTTGTCTCTTGATTAGTACTATTGTCTATGGCTGGAACTTGGTTCCCCTTTACTTCCAATCATCTCCTTTCATCCCAAACTCTAGTTCTAAAATCTTACTTTTACTTTAAGACCTAGCTCAAATTCTACCTCTTTCATGAAAGTCTTCCTTGATCCCTGTAGTAAAAAAAATGTCTTCCATTCCTCATATTTTGGAACAACACTTTGTAGGTCTTGAGACTTATCATTTTCCTATGATAGTAACTCTGTGTAATTGTCTTAATTATATTAGGAAATTTCAAGTTTTTCCTTCCTGTCATGTACAGTGGAATGAACACTGAATCAGCTATCAGGAGACGTGTGTTCTAGTCTCTCTAGTTCTACCTGGGTGACTTTAGATAAAGCCACTTCTCAATTTCCTGTGCTGTAAAATGAGGAAGTTGGACCAGGTGACCTTAAAAGCCCTTTCTATCTCTGAAAGGCCAGGATACCAAGAAATATTTATTGAGTTAGTTTCAAATATTTCTAGTAGTTGGAGCTGGAATAGGCTCATATAACACTGGGGTTCTCTGAGTGTGTTTATGGGTATGGAGGCAAACTTTTGCATATTGCTAGGAATCCTGTTATCAGTCTATTGCAGCTAGACACAGGACACAACCAATGGCCAACCTCTTCAGAGTAAACTAACAAAAGGTTTTCTGAACCTAACAGGAAAAAATGGGAAGCTGTTATAGTCACCCCCCCCCACTCTCCACTTCCAAGTCCTAGCTTATTAATGGCTAACATTTGTTGCAAACAATTTATACACATTATCACATTTAGTAGCTTGCATTTGTATTGTACTTTTAAGTCTGCAGAATATTTTTACATATATTATCTTATTTGATTGTTAGAACAACACTGAGAAGTTGATGCTATTGTTATCTTTAATGATAATAATAATAATGATAGCTAACATTTATAATAATGCTTACTGTGTGCCAGGCACTGTGCTAAGTGCTTTACAATTATTATCTCATCCAATCCTCTCAATAAATCCGGGAGGTAGTTACTATTATTGTCTTGAGCAACAACAACAGCAATAATAGCTAACATTTATATGATATTTACTTTGTGCCAGGGAGGTAGGTACTATTATTAACCCCATTTTACAGATGAGAAAATTGAGGCATCAGAAACTAAGTGACTTGTCCACAGTCCTACAGCTGTTTGTATGCAGGTCTTCCTGACTCTAAGTTCAGCATGCTAGCCCCTCTGGCAGTTGTGTTCTTTTCTGTGCTGTGTTTTTTTCAGGTGGTTTGTTTTTCTTTACTGTTGATGGAATGTGGGATATTTGAGGTGAATAAGAGGAGAGGAGCAAAAGTGACCCCTGGAATTACTTAGAGGTGATATTTGAAGGCAACTGATGAGCAGGTGCACGGAACACTGGAGTCAGTAAGACCTGAATTCATATCTGACCTTAGACGCTAGCTGGGCAAAGTCATTTAACTTCTCAGTTTTTTCAGTTGCAAAGATGGACGTAATAGCCCCTTCTTTGCAGGGTTATTATGAGAATCAAATAAGAAAATTTGTAAAGCACTTAGCACCATGCCTGGCACATAGTAGGTGCTGTATAAATGTTTATTCCCTTCCCTTTTTCCCTTCTCCTTCCTGCCAAATGGCAAGCAAAAACTCTGCTCTCTTCACCTTGTTATAATTGGGTACTTTTGGGTAATTGATGCATTTGAGACATTTATTATTTGGGTTTTTTATTCTAGAGTAATATATCAACAATGAAATGTTATAATGGGCTATTTGCCAAAATAGGTAAATGGCTTTCAACAGAAAAGCATTTTGTTGTTATAATAATGTTCTGTGTGATAGGATTTTATTTGTTGTGACAATTATGTAAAAAAACCCAACAATTATAAAACTATCTAGTCCATATAATTAAGGTGGTACCACCTCAATAACATTCAGAAACTGACAAAAATGGTCAAGATACAAGTAATCATGGATCTGGAATGATAAACAGAAACTGAGACCTGAATTCTAGTCCCAGTTGGCTGTGTGACCTTAACCCAATTTAGGAATGGATCCTTGAAGGGATAGCAAAGGAAATGGTGGTTACAAAGAGCTAACATATGGTGGATCCCTTGAATTCCAGAGTTCTGAGCTGCAATAGGGCTGACACTGATTGCTAAGTCAGGTACCATTATGGTGACCCTCTAGGAGCAAGTGGACACTAGACTTCCTAAGAAGGAATGAACCACTCCATTTCAGGAATGGTGCAGGTCAGAGTCTTTCTTGCCTACCCGTACTTGAATTGGCCATTTCACTTTCATTTTTGGGGGAAAAGGGAGACCCAATTTCAAAAAGAAAAGAAAAAATCCTCTAAAACAAAAACAAAGATCCAGTATTAGTTTGTCAAAGAGGGCTACTATAGATCAAGGGAATGCTATGCATGTAATTTAACTAGATTTTACAAAGCATGTGATAAAATATCTTAATTTTGGTGGGGAGGGGAAAGAGGCAAAGATGTGAATGAGGAGTTAGATGGATTCAATGAGATGAATTCAAAATTGACTGAATGTTTGAAGACAAAGAATTATTGTTAATAGTTCAATGTCAATTTGGCAGGAGTTCTTCCATGCAGTGCCCCAGGGTTATGTGCTTGGCTCTTGTCTGTTTAACATTTTTATCAATGTCTTAGATGAAGGTTTGTTTGACATACTCAGCAAGTTTGCAGATGACAGTGTGGTGAGGAATAACTAACAAACTGGGTGACACTGGTGTGTCAGGATTCAGGAAGACCTTGACAGGGCAGAGCATTGAGTCAGATCAAATAAGATGAAATTCAAAAGGGAAAACTTTAATGTCTTAGACATGTATTTTTAAAAATTGCAGATAAAAATTTGTATTTCCCATGAAGGCAAAATGGCAGAGGCAAGGTCAGCAAGAAGTTTTGTCTAATAAAGAACTTGATATTTTAGCGTGCTGTAAGCTCAACACAAATCATGTCAGTGGGATGTGGACACCAAAAGAGCTTGTGGACCTTGGGTTGTGTTGAGAGTCATAACTTCCTAAAATGCAGGGGTGATAATCCTTCTGTACTCTGCTATGGTCATACTGTATTTGGAGTCTTATTTTCTGTTTTGGACATCATTATTAAAAAGGAAACCAATAAGAGGGCGAATGCCTAGAGCAGTGATTCCCAAAGTGGGCGCCACCACCCACTGGTGGGTGCTGCAGCGATCCAGGATGGTGGTGATGGCCACAGGTGTATTTATCTTTCCTATTAATTGCTATTAAAATTTTAAAAAATTATTTCCATGGCACTAAGTAATATTTTTTTCTGGAAAGGGGGCAGTAGGCCAAAAAAGTTTGGGAACCACTGGCCTAGAGGTTTATATATAGGATGGTGAAGGGACTTGACTCCATTTCATAAGAAAATAAATTAAAGAAATTGAGAGAGTTTTGTCTAGAGAAGAGAAAGCTAATGGGGGAATATGAAAGTAGTTTCCAAGTATCTGAAGGGCTGTTCTGGAGAAAGAGGGATTAAGACTTGTTTTATCTGGTCCCAGAGAAAAACCAAGAGCCAGGAGTGGAAACCAAAAAGAGGTCAATTTGATCTTAATGTTAGGAAAAAAACTTCCTAACAATTAGGGCTGTGTAGAATCAGCTAGGTGGCACAATGGATAGAGTGCCAGGCTTGGAGTCAGGAAACTTCATCTTTTTTAGTTCAAATCTGGCCCAAGACACTAGCTGTGTGATGTTGGGCAAATCACTTAACCCTGTTTGTCTCAGTTTCCTTATTTGTAAAATAAGCTGAAGAAGGAAATATCAAACTAGTCAAGTATTCTTGCCCAAAAAATAAATCCAAAATGGAGTCATGAAGAGTTGGACATCTGAATAGCAAAAAAAGATGCTTTGGGAGGTATGTTCTCCTTCACTGGACATCTTCAAGTAGAGGCTGGATATCCAGACCACTTGTTGGACATGCTATAGCAGAAATCCCATTCAGATACCGCTTGGATTAGACAGTAGACAGTAGACTGAGACACTAGACAGCCTTTCTAACTTTAAAATTCTATGAATCTGTGACAGGCTTGTTCGAACTTATTATGTTTTTCTAAAGCAATGAGACCTCTGGGTTGATTATAGGAATTCCAAGAAGGTATTTCCTTTTTCCTGCCATCCTCACTCCCTCACCCCTAAACCCTCAGCCACCAGCACCAATTTAAATTCATTGCTTTTCAATTTTGGCTTCCTACTTGTAAACAAATTGTGTCTGCCTCCATGCTAGCTATTATATTTATTCCCTTACTATTAGATTTCTGTTTAGACTTTCTTTTCTTAAACTATCCATTCCGGCACAAATCACTCTAATTATGAAAACATCCTTTACTTGAAATAAAAGCAGGAATAATTTACCCATCTCAGAAACAGTTTATAATGTAACTTTCACAATGTCTTCCTGGCAGTATCCATGATGCTACTAAATTGTTATTTTTATGGCTGAAATTCTAAAATATGAAAGAGGTGACAGTGGGGTCTCAGAAATTCTTAGACTTCTGGTTAAGTAATCAGCATGCTTCTTTTCCTCTCTCTTTCTGCCCTCATCACAATTGTGCTGACCCTGCCTTTAGAACCTCTGTTAAGTTTTAGAGACCCAATAATCAAACTCCAAACCAGCTCGATAGTAAAGCAAACATCTTTGAGAACTAGTTGGTAAGGGATGGAGGGAGGTCTGGGTAGGTACTCTGTTTATACCATCTGGGAAAGAAATGTCTCAGTTTTCAGTCTTTCTGTTTGCCCAACATCCAGTTCCAAATTTTGCTCTTAAAGTCTTTTTTTCCCTCTTCTGTGATATCAGTAGCAATTATAAACTGGACAGTATTGGTGTTCAGGGCGCCTGGGGGGTGCTTCCACTATTGTCTTTGTTCTCATTGTAAACAATGTATCTGGATTCCATTTTTTTTCCCTAGCATAGTTTTGTAGGCAGGAGGAACCTCAGTGGTTTCCAGTTGTCTGCTTGGATGGGGTTGGGTTTATAGAACAAGCCTGCTGTGTACACCTCATCGTACAGTCACATCGAATATGGAAGTGCATATTTTGACACTTCGTAAGTGGAACTCCAGGGAAATGCCAGCTCATCCCACTTAGCATATCCACCCTTGGCAAAAACTTCTGTGAATAATGTAGGTGGTTCATGTCTCATGCCCTGAAGGTCCACAAACTAACTCTGAAATGTTTCCTCTATCAGTTCAATGAGTCAGAACACCATCCCTGCCACGATTTCCTAAGCCTCAGGTAAACAACACCTACCTGCCTAGGTCTGCCCATTCTTATATGGGCAAAGAAGGCTCCTGCCAAAATTTGATGATGATGATACTCACAAAGAGGACTACTGACCTGAGATCCTTACGTGTGTATCCTAAGACACTCTCTAATAGACTAGGAAGTTGCAAATAAGTGCCTTTTTTTTTCTCCTATCTTTGTGGCTTGAGGGCAACTGCTTTTTTCCCTTTCAGCCCTTAAGACATCTAATTTCCAGTAGAGGAAATGGGACTTGGAAGGATAATTATGATTTGGATAGGTGGAGGGGAGCTGGGAAGACATGCCTGGTTGAGGAATGATAGGCAAAACTCATAGATCCACACTATAAAGCCAGAGTACAGACTGGTCTGTCTAGAAAAGAGGTTTCAAGATGAGGGAGATTTTTTTTTGTGGGGGGGAACTGGACTGGACCGGACCAATAGTTTCATTGGTCTGGGCTATTCCAGATGAGGAAACTCCCTGTACTAGTGCAGAAGGGCACTCACCCTGCTACTTGCACAGGATAAAAAAAAACCAGTATGTTTCAGAGGGAGGACTAAATCGAGATGTTCTTGATTCCCAGGATAGTTCTCAAGTCACTGTGGTGAAACTAACTGCCTCTCTGGAGGAATAATGGGAAATAAATTAGGACAGGTAAGAGGATATCAGTTATGGAAAGCCATAGAAGCCAAGAAGAGAGATTTAGATGGATCATTGTGGGCAATTCTAGGTGTTTAAGCAGAGCAAAGTTGTGCCAGATAAATTTTGGTAGAAAAGAGACCAGAGTCAAAGAAGAAATATAAAAGAATACAACAAAAAGAATGAGTATATGAAAAAATATTCTAAATCATTATTTATTAGACATGAAAATCAGAACAACTCTGAGATTGGCTAAAATGATAAAAAGGCAAAATGACAAATGTTGGAGGGGGATGTGGAAAAATAGGGACATTAATACATTGTTAGTGGAACTGTGAACTGATCTAACCATGAAGAGTTCCAGCCTCTCCCAAAGACCTAGGGTACTACTGACTTAGGAGGGTACCATATTAGAGTTATAAAACTATATATTTTTGACCCATAAAATAGAGCTTATTTCCTAAAGTGATCAAGGAAAAAGGAAAAGGAATTATATATTCTAAAATATTTTATGGTAGCTCTTTTTGTGGTGGCAAAGAACTGGAAACTAAAGGGATGTCTTCCAATTTGGGAATAGCTGAACAAGTTATGGTATATTGTTGTAATGGAATTCTATTATGCTATATAAAATGACAAACAAGATGATCACAAAAGACTTGTAGGAAATGAGCAAAGCGAAGTGAGCAGAACCAGGAGAATGTCATATACAGTTACAATAATAACATGATCAACTATGAATGGCTTAACTGGTTATTAACAAGGCAAGAATCCAGAACAACTCCAAGGGATTCATGATCAAAAAGGATATCCACAACCATAGAAGGATTGAAATACACCATTCTTCACTTTATTTCCTCTGTGAATTTTTCTCTAATGTAAGCAACATGTGTCTCATTTCATAACATGATGGATAGGGAAATATGTATTATATGATAATATATATAACTATATTATATTACGTGCCTTCTTGAGGAGGAGCAAAGGGAAGGGTAGAAAAAATGAGATGTAGATTTTTTTGGCAGAGCTAATGTGAGAATTTGTTTCTCTTGGATAAGCATATTTATTATATGTTTATAACAAATCATATGTATCATATCATGTTATATATATTATTTTGTAAATATATAAATGAATAGTAATTAAAAAATAAAGTTGTAAAGAGTTGAAGGGGACATCCAAGAAGCTGTTGCAATAAACAGTGTGGATGAACATATCTTCCTAAGCCCCCTTTTCTTTCCTTTCTATACTCAGTGATCTCATCTACTTCAATTTATTCAATGATCATCTCAAAGTAGACTACTCCTCTTTCTATATATACAGTCCTAAACTGTCTCCTGAGCTCTACTTCTCCACAATTAATGATCTTCTAGATACCTTTATTGTAATCTCAAACAGCTTTTCCAAAACAGACCTTATTAGCTTTCTTCATCATTCCACTTGACCTCCAAAAGTATTTCATTTCTTCATTATCATCCATCCTAGATTCACAACCCTGAAGTCACTCTTGACTCTTGACTCTCCATTGCTCTCTATATCCATACAGATACTAAGTTCTGTGGATACAAACCTTGCAACACCTCTTGACTATATACCCCTCCTTCTACCCACATAGCTGCTACCCTTATTCCAGCCCTTGCTTCCTCTCACCTGGATTATTGCAATAGTTTTCTAATTGGTCTTCCAGTTTCAAGTGTCTCTCCTCCCTGATCTATTTGTGAAACTTCTAAAGTAGGGATCTGACTATATCCCTTCATTGTTCAAGAAGGTTAAATAACTTCCTTTAGCCTCTAAGAAAAAATACATATTCCTTTGCTTGACTTTTCAAGAGCATCACAATCTATCTGCAGTCTGTTTTTCCAGACTTATTTCATATGCTTCCTTTAACCCACTCTATATGTTAGCCAAATTGACTTACTTACTTTAAGAAAAACATTTATAATCTGAAGAACAGTCATAGAATCAGAGCTCTAGAATTAGAAGAGACTCCCTTATTTTTAATACAAGAAAACTGGGTTTAAATGACTTGCTCAAGGTCACAAAGGCAATTAGCTCCAGAGGGGATTTGGAAAGACACCATTCTTTTTTCTATACCAATTTTCCTCCCCACCAGATGAGAGTAACAATGATAGTGGAGATTTATGGTACATGAGGACTGGTTAAAGAAACTGAGGCTTTTTAAACTGAAAAGGGAAGACAGTATTTGAAGGACTCTTGAAATGGAAGAAGGATCAAACTTTTGGTTTTCCCTAGAAGGCAGAACCATATTTAGAAGTGGAAAGATCCAAATTTAGATTTTTTGTAGGATTATTTACCTGCTCTCCTGTTCTATACCTCTAATTGCACTCCATGGAGCATCTTCTTGATCCTTTCAGTTCTTCCCCACAAATCCAACATGCCTCAAAACTAACTCATTATTGTCCCCTCATCCAAACTTCTTGTCTGTCAACAGTACTAATAGAATTCTCAAGGAGTGAAAAGGATTTGCCACTGGAGGATTTAGTAAAAAACATTTATTAAGTTCCTGTTATGTGCTGGGTGCTGTGCCAAGTGCTGGGGTGGGGGTGGGCATAATGAAAAGTAAAAATAGTCTCCACTCTCAAGGAACTTACTATCTAATGAGGGAAACAACATTTTTGCAAACAAGTGTTGAAACAAGATATATACAGGATAAGTGGAGATAATCAGCAGAGGAAGGAGACTGACATTAATGAGAACTGAGAAAATCTTGCAGAAAGCATTGTTCTGGTTGAGATTTAAAGTAAGCCCAGGAAGCAGAGATGTAGAGACAAAGAGAAAAATAATTCTAGATATGGGAGACAGCCAGTGAAAGTACCTGGTGGTGGGAGATGGAGCGTCTTGTCTGAGGAATCCAGTATCACTGGATTCAAGATTTCATGGAGGAGGTGAGAGTAGTGTAAAAGAACTACTAGCACATCTTGATGAATTCGAGTTATCTGGCCAGGAAACTCCAGCTTTGAGTACTCAGAGAACTGGCAGATTATTTGAAAGATCATGGAAAACATTAAGGAAAGAATAAAGAAATTAGGCAAAATTAGAGAAAGATAAATGTCTAAATTTTCAAAAAAAGAAAGAGTAGTCATCAAACGATAAGCCAGTGAGGCTAATTTTGGTTCCTAGGAAAATTCATGAATCCTGAAGAGAAGGCTGATAAATATTAGGAAGGAAAGCATCAATAATAATAATAATTATTATTATTGTCTAAAATCCTTGCCCTCTGTCTTAGAATTAATATTGTGTATTGGTTCTAAGACAGAAGAACAATAAGGTTTAGGCAATAGGGGTTAAGTGGCTTTTCCAAGTATTTGAGCCCAAATTTGAACCCAGGACCTACTGTCTCTAGGCCTGGTTTTCTATCCCCTGAGCCACCTCACTGCTGCCAAAAGCAGCAATTTTTAGAGCCAACATAACTTCATTTTGAGCAAGTCATGCCAAGTCTCACGCAATTCTGACAGAATTATTTAATTAGCAGATGAGGGTAATGCTGTGGATAGAGTTTACCTCGATTTTTGCATAGCTTTTGATAAAGTACCTCTTACAATTCTTTTGGAGATAAATGTAGATTAGGCAATAATATAATTAGATATATTCAGAAATGGTTGGATTGTCAGACTCAAAAAATAGTTGTTAATGGTTCAGTGTCAGCATGGCAGGATGTTGTCAGTGGAGTACAACAGGAATTTGTGTTTGATCCTGAGCTTTTATTTTTTCAAATTAAGTTTAATTAATTAAGAATATTTTTTCCATGATTACATGATTCATTTTCTTTCCCTCCTCTTCTCCCATCCCCCTCCCGTAGCCAATGAACAATTCCATTGGGTTTTACATGTGTCGTTGATCAAGACATATTTCCATATGATTAATATTTGTATTAGGGTGATCATTTATAGTCTACATCCTCAATCATACCCCCATTGGCCCATGTGATCAAGCAGTTGTTTTTCTTCTGTGTTTTTGCTCTCACAGTTCTTTCTCTGGATGTGGATAGTGTTCTTTCTCATAAGTCCCTCAGAAGTGTCCTGTGATCCTGAGCTTTTAAAAGCATTTTTAAAAAGGATTTTGGGGAAAAAAACAAACGGCATGCTCTGAGAAGAAGACCTAGCACACTGGATGACAGAATTATCTTCCAAAAAAGTTTTCACATGTTACGATGTTAGACTGAACCTACTAAAATGAAATTCATTATGGAATAAATGTAAAGAATTATACTTAGCTATTCAGTCAGCAAATATGTATTAGTCTCCTACTATGTGCCAGATACTATGCTAAGTGCTCTTTATACAAAGGCAAAAACAATCCTGGTTCTCAAGGGTCTTACAGTCTAAGTGGGTGAGATCATATGCAAAAAGCTGTGTTCAATAAGCTCATCATAAGACAATTTAAAAATAACAGAAAGGAGGACCTAGAATTAAGGGGAGTAGGGAAAGGTTTCTTGGAGAAGGTGGGATTCTAGCCGGGACTTAAAAAAATCCAGAGGAGCCAGGGGACAGAGATGAAGAGGGAGAACATTTCAGATTTGGGGGACAGCCAGAGAATAGGTCCAGAGTAGGAGATGGTGTATCTTGTGTGAAGAATAAGGTGCCCCGGGTCATTGGACTGCAGAGGATGTGGGAGACAGGAGAGGTATGTAAGGAGTCAGAAGCCTGGAAAGATTGAAAAGGGCAGTTTAAGGAGGGCTTTGAATGCCAAATAGTGGCCTTTATATTTGATCCTGGAGATGATAAGGAGCCACTGGAGTTTATTGTGTAAGGAGGTGAAGATGATGACATGGGTACATTTGTGCCTTAGGAAGATCACTGACAGCTGAGTGATTGATATGGCGAGAGACTTGTGGCAGGGAGACCTACCAGAAGTCTATTGCCATAGTCTAAGCTTGAAGAGATGGGGGCTTGAACCAAGATGGTGGCAGTTTTAGAGATGGGAAGAGGGTGCATTTGAGAGATGTCATGAAGGTAAAATTGATAGTTCCTTGGCAACAGATTAAATATAGGGAATAAGAGTGAGAAGTAGAGGATGACATTTAGGTTTTTAGCCTAGGTGCCAGAGAGGATGCCAATGCCCTCAAAAGGTACAAAAAGTCACTATTACAAGTATAAGATTGAGGAGATAGAATTGGATAGTTGTTGTCCTAAAAACAACAACAACAAAAAAAAAATCTGGGTTTTTTAGTAAATTGAAAGCTCTATAAATCAGCAAAATAAATAAATAAATAAATAAATGTGGCAGCTAAAAAAGCAAATATGATTATGAGTTCCAGGGAGAAGGGCATAGCTTTCAGGAATATAGTATAGAGATTATAGTTCTACTGTATTCTGCCCTTATCAGATTTTGTCTAGAGTTTTGTGTTTAAAGAGCTAGGTGGCTCAATGGATAGTGTTGATCTTTGAAAGAAGAAGACTTGTATTCAAATCCTGCTATAAACACTTAGTAGCTATATGACCCTAGGTGTATCACTCAAGCCCTCTTAGCCTCAGTTTCCTCATCTTTATAATTAATATATTTACTTACCTCAGTAGCTACTTTACTGGGCTATTAAGAAAAGCAAATTGAATATGTATGTAAAGCATTTTGCAGACCATAAAAATTTATATAAATGCTCTATTATTTTTCTAGGCTCTGAGAAGTTGGAGAGCATTTGGAGATGGGCAGGAAGGATGGTAAATAGTCTTGAGTTCATATCCCAAAAGGATTGGTTGGAACTAGAGATGCTTAGCTTGGAGAATAGAAGAGTTAGGGGTGGGGCATGAGAACTATTATCAAGAATTTTAAGTGCTTTCACTTGGAGGAGAGATTAGAGTTGTACTCTTCAGTCCCAGTAGTCAGAATCAGGAGCAATGGGTGGAATTTGTATTGAGACCAATTTAAGTTTGCTGTCAAGAGAAGTTTCCTAATAATCAGAATTCTCTAAAGTGGAATTGTGACCTGGAGAATGGGTTGACTCCCTTTCCTTGATGTGTTTAAGGAGAAAAGAGATAACCACTCAATGGGAATTTTACAGAGAAGATTCCTTCCCATATGGCTTAGGTTAGTTTGATGCCAAGGCTCTTTCTAACCCAGATTTGGTGATTCTTTGACCTTTGAGGTCCCTTCCCACTCAAAGATTCTGTTCAAATAGAACAGAGACCACATTTTTCAATCCATTCTTGGACCTCAGCCATTTCATAGGTTTCATTATTGATTACATTTAGTAGCCTCCAGTGGCATGTGCCTATTGTTAGACTTTACTAGTGCTCTGTAATTGTGTCTGTTTCAGGGGAATTTTTATAAAGTTTTAAAACTTATTATCAGATAATTGGAAAACATTTACTAATCCTCTTCCCGTTGTTTGACAAAGGGCATGTTAATATTTCTGTAGCTACAAAGGGTCATTATTACCAGACATTACAGAAAGACCATCCCTAATGAGTCCAGATTTATTGTCCAATGCAGATTTGGCAAGGAATCAATAGAAACAGTACAACGGTTCACTGCAGATTACAAAAACTTAGCACCTACTTTTAATACCCGGTAAGACACAGCCAAGGGACTGGAATTGTGCTTGATATAACTTCAAAAACTCCATTCTTATTATCCCTAGAAGACCTAAGTGGGAATAATGGGCTGGAGCGAGGCAGATTTAGACTCAAAAGGAAAAAGGAAAATCTAAGAATTTAGAACTGTCCATAATAGGCAGCTAGATGGTGCAGTAGATGGAGCACTGGGCTTGAAATTAGGAAGGCTCATCTTCCTGAGTTCAAATCTGGCCTCAGATGCTTACTGGCTGTGTGACCCCGGGCAGGTCACTTCATCTGGTATGCCTCAGTTTCCTTATTTGTAAAATGAGCTGGGGAAGGAAATGTCAGACCATTTCAGTATCTTTGCTGAGAAAACCTCATATGAGGTCAGGAAGAGTCAGATGTGACTAAAACGACTGAACAACCACAGCCCCAGAAAGCTGTGACTTTCTTTATCAAAAAAAATCTTCAAGTGGAAGGCCATTAGCCAGTAGTTGGGGATTCTTGCTTCAGGTTTGCATCAAACTGGATATTCTTGGAGGGCCTGCCTAGTTCTGAATTCCTATAATTCTACATGGTGGGAACAAGAAAGCAGGGACCGAAGACAACAGGAATCGAGATAGGGAGACAAATAAGCCAAGGGGCACCGTAGAGGCTACCGAGAAGTGTTTCTAGTTGCTAATGTGCTACAGGGAGTCTTCATGGGAGCCTTTCCCTTTAGAAGGGTCCCCAGAAACCCAAGTGACTGACGGTCCCCATTTCATCCTAGTCTTTTATCCTGCTGAAGTCTTGGGTCTGTAATTCTCTTTCCTTCTTATGATGTGAAAGCTCCCTATTGCTCCTGTAGGTTGAATTTTAAACATTTGGCAGTTTCATAAACAGTTCTGGAAACAGGTCAAGAGAATAAATAGCTCGGGGCCTGAGGTCCTGAGAGATTCCACCCAAATTTCACCCTGGAATAAAATTTCGAGAGAAAGAGAGAAAGAGAAGAAAAAAACCCCAACAACAATTAAAAAAACCAAACCAACCTTGCTGACTATCTCCCAGCACGTCAGGCAGATTGCCACACACTGATGGGCAGCATTCTAACATTTTGCCCACGATCTGATTTGGGGAATATATTATCTACTTCTATATATGGCAAAAAAAAAAAAAAAAAAAAAAAAAAACAGCTCTGCCATGGGCGAGAATCCTAGTGGCTATTTTTTCCCCCAGACCTGTAGACTCCTGAGACTCTCAGGCCGGACGCTGCCTTCTGTGGCCTGTCGGTGATTCAGCTCAGCAGTGGAAAATCGGCCTCCAGCTGGGCAGTCCCCTGGTTTTACTTATTGATGTCCCCTTGCACCCGCCTCTCCTTCCCCTCCTTATAGAGCTGTATCCAAAGAGCAGAGATCCCAGGGCCCAGCAGCTGCAGCCTGGGCTAAAAATAGAAGTTTGTTTATTTTTATGTGCTTATGAGCCTTTTTCCTGCTGCTGCTGTCTGTGAGTTTTAACTCCATCAGGATGGGTGACTGGTAGGAGAAATCCTCACACTCCAGGGAGTCCAGACGAGGCACATCAGGACTCAGAATTGTTAGCCTGGCTTATTTTTCCTTCCTTATATTTCTCAGGTGACACCTGCTCCATAGAATTTTAGAAAAACTTAGATTTGATAAAGTAAGACAGTCTTGTAGCTGGAATCAACTTCAAGGTTGTCTTTGACCCATCTCCTAACCAGATTGTAAATATTATCTCCCAAACCCCTGGGGATGGGGGTCATTTGTCTCCCCTCCACTAGAACCTTTCCAGGGATGGGAATCTGAAACATTTTGGGGCATTTCTGGGCACTCTCAGGGCTTAGGAAATTTTTCCTTATGTTGCTCTGAAATATACTCTTCTGTAATTTCTGCCCTCTGAGACCAAATAGAGTAAGTTTTATCCCTTTAAGCTCTTCAAATATTTGAAGACAGAAGTCATGGCCTGCCAAAGTCTTCCTTCTCCATTAACCCTCCCCTCCAATCTTTTAAAACCACTCCTTGTATCTACACTCTAAAACCCTATATAAATGTCAAGGTTATTATTGATATTATTTTATTCCAAACTTTATATACGATGGAACTCATCTAGAAACAATTCTAGGACAAGTTTCTATTTTTGGAGTGCTTACCAAAGTTCCAAAATATAGTTGGAGCTTATTACATATTGATTGATTGATTGATAGTGCCCAGGCAAATAAAATGAATGATTTTTATATTTAAATAAAAGCCTTGGGATGCAGACTCATATTCGATAAATCTGAAACAAGTATATTCAGGACTATTACATTAGGTAATAGGACAATAGGGAGCATATGCACTTCCTCCTGATCCCATGTGGTTTTGATTTTTTTTTTCTAGCTAGAGCTTTCTATTTGGAGAACACTGAATTCCACATAGCTTGGAGGTTATTGAGTATTCAGTAAGGCAACATTTATTAAAAATGCTGTTCATAAATTTTTGTGGGTTGGTGTTGTGTCTGGGCAATTATGGGAGATAATTTTATCTGCGATGATGTTCTAGTTGGTTGGATTCTCAAGGATATTTTAAGGCTTGTGTTTCTAGCATGAGGATTTGTCTTTTCAGTTCATAAAGAAAAGCAATATTCTGGTGTATAATTTCGGCCACTTAATTTTTGCCTTTCTAGATATTAGGTAGGTGATAAATTTTTGCAACCCACAGTGATCCATGGAACAGTTTCTAGTGTTTCCTTGAAATTCTGCAATGGACAATGTCTGGGCTCCTTGAGATGACTTTTTAATTATTTTTTGTAGTTGATCACTTGGTCTTATATTATTAGCATAAACTCCAGAATTTCTGTAAACAGTTCCTCATTATTTAGTCATTTGTGCAATGTTTCTTTGTCAAGTGAATATCATTGGAGTCTGTGTTGAGATTGCCTTTGGAGGACCTTTTTAATTCCATTCTGGGATCAGAGCCATTTTATAGGCTCTATCTGGAGATAAACCAACATTGATTACATTCAATAACTTCAGTAGTGTGAGGCAGTTAGGTAATTCAGTGGGTAGAGCAGTGGATCTAAAGTCAGGAAGACTTGAGTCCAAATCTTGCCTTAGACACCAGTTGGGTGACTCTGGGCAAGTCTATTTGTCTTAGTTTCCTCAACTATAAAATGCGGATGATAACAATTGTTGTTGTGAGGATCAAGTTAAATAATATTTGTAAAGCACTTAGTACAGTGCCTCTCTCTCTCTCTCTCTCTCTCTCTCTCTCTCTCTGTCTCTTTCTNTCTCTCTCTCTCTCTCTCTGTCCTTTCCCTTCCCTAATGTGTTCTTATTTGTAACTTCTACTATTACTCGTTGAAGTGGAATCTGCTTATTTTATTCCAAAATTATAACCTGTTAATCTTATGATCAAAGTATATCTATTATTCCTCTTTCTTCCTTATTTCCTCCTTTCCTCTTTTAATCTTTCTATTGCTGCCTAGGAATGATAGGGCCTGTGTAATGTTAATTATATTGTCCTTTCTAAATCCATTGCTATCCATTTTACTGTTGTCACAGCATATGCAAGCCTGGCTCTTTGAAGGTGGCCAACTGCTCTAACCATGATGATATACACCACTAAGACTGTGATGATAACATGGTTTTGAGTCTCTTCACTGTGCTGGTCACCCTCCTATGGATGTCTTCTAGTTTGTCAGTATCTGTAGTTCATAACTGAACCCAATTCTCCAGATTTTCCTGGTCAGTGTAAGTAGGGACAGACTACTTCCTCTTTTCTCTCAGTACAGCCTGAAGTTGTCTATTTTTTAGATTGTCACAAAACACTGACTCATACTGAGGATGTAGTTCATCATGAGTACCAGATAGATTTCATATCCACCAGTGTGTAGCAATATCTCCACTATCCTCTAGATTTCAAGTTGATTTTAAAAAATTCAAGTGCAGGATTCTATATTTGATCACATTGGCTTTAAACTTGTTGAAATTCTTGTGATTTTCATTTCTTTCATCCAAATGCATACACTATTTCCCAAGATTTACAGTCAAAGGTCAATGCAATCCCATTTGTATAAATACTCCATTCAATTTCATCTTATCTACACTTGCGTATCCTATGTGAATCTTCATCTCTCATAAGTTTGCCAAAGGCTGCCCATCCATCCCATAAGGGACTTTTCTGGCTTTCTTTGGACATCAGGAGGATGCTAGTGGAACATATGGGCCACCCAGTGGTTTTCCTTTCCTCTTGCTTTAGGATATTTTTTTGCTGCCATATTGCTTTGCTGTTAGTCTTCCATTTTGAAAGAGGACCAATGACATTATGGGATGTCTTGATTGCTAGTTGGATTTAAGTGAGAGAGTTGTACGAAGTGGTCAGCCTTACTCTTTCTTCCAGAGTCATGATGTCCAATGGTAAGTCAAAAGTTGGGATGACTGACAATGGTCTGGGATGCAGTGGATGACTTTGGTGTCTTTATTGTTTTGCCAAGCTCTAAGCACTCCACAGAACCTGCTTCAGCTGCCTTCATGGCTGTTGGAACAAATTATTCTTGTTAGCCTGTTGTGCTGGGGGAAGTCTTCACAGGTTTGGGGGAGACATTCCTCCTATTTCACTGATAAATTTGAGGCCTGTCACTTACCCTCACCCTGGTTTAGCCCATCTGCAATGATGGTTGTTCTGGAGTGTGGCCACTGTGCAACCTACAGCTTCTCAGAGCCCCAAGTGGGAGTTGGGTGAGAGGTGGACAACAAAGGTGGATAAGTAGCCTTGAGAAGGACTTGGCAAGCCTTCACATCAGAGGGGCTGATTTTCCCCAAGCATTCCATAACAACATTACATTTCTTTAGTTATATTCTCAACTCCTATGTACTTTGCTGTGTGTTCACTCCAACACCCTTGATTGCAGCTGTGATGATAAAAAATGCTGAAAGGAAGAGTTCCAGGTATTAAATTAATTTATTAATAGACCAGTTAATACAAAGTAATTTAGCCAAATGATTCTCTTGGTAACCATAGACAAATCAATTCAGTCTCGTGGATTATTAAATACAATTTTAAAAGCTCATTATTCAGCCCTCCTCTTGACATCCCAAGACATTTCTCATTGGTGAATAGTCAATGAGGAGACAGTTCATCATTCTCTTGGGGCCTCCCCAATTTCTTGGTTCATGGTGGAAAATTAAGAGTGACATTTTCCATTCTCCCTAGCGAAGTCAAAGACACAGTCTTGTTGCTTGCAGATACACCTGATCTAAGCTTGTTTTTATTTAAGAGGCAAGATAAGACCCATAATTTCACTTTTCTATCACCTTACAACAGGAGATATTCCAGGGTGGGAGCATTCCTTGAATTTGCTAGGAACAAAGAAATGAGTAAAGAGATTTGAGGGACAAACCTGAGCCTCAATTCAGAACCCAGAAATAGAAATAATTCAACACATGAGAAATAAATCTCACAGTAGCACAAGTTGCACTTCTATAATCCAGAAATGAAATTCCTCTCTCTGCTCATCACCTCTTGTTTTTCCTTTCCCCCCCTGTTTTCCCCCTTCCTAAACCCATATATTTTTAATTTTCAATCCAATCACTGTTCACTCCACACTCTTTTTCCTCACTCTATTTTCTCCTATGAAATCTTGACCCTGTAATGAACAAGTGCCACTTTATACTGTTGTCTACCTTTGGTTTTCTTGTTCTGTTGCTGCTCTCGTCTCCTTTAAGCCCCAGTTCTGAATTTATACCATCTGCCCTAGTACTCACATGCAGTTGGGTGCTGATGGAGACTGACTGCATCTACTACAAAGGTATGGAAGCTAGTCTCTACTGGTCCTTCTCTGCTACATTCCAAACCTTTTACTCTTGCCCAACTGAACTTTCTATTATTCTCTCATAGCATCTATTCTTAACCTCTTTCCTCATCAAACTCCCTACACCACTTCCTCTCACCTTCCTTTCAACAGATGACATCACCTCATACTTTACTGAAAAAAAATTACAGCCCCCACCTTTCCAGTTCTATACTTTACACTTCCTCGACATTATCTCCTTCCTCTCATTCTCTATTCCATTGCTACCATAAAGCTGCCAAACTGACATTCTGAAAGCATTAATTTGATCCTACTGGCCCCACTGAGCCCCAAGATCTTCAATAGCTCCCTATTTCTTCTGGGATAAGAAACACTTAGAAACTCTGCTTGGTATTTCATGACCTTCAGTCTGCCTCCAGACCACCTTTCTGTCTTTTAAAAATATATTTTAAGTATTTCCTAATTGCATGTAAAAAATAACATTCATTTTTTAAACATTTATTAATATTTATTTTTTAGAAAAGTTAACATGGTTACATAATTCATGCTCTTATTTTCCCCTTTATCCCCACCCCCCCAGCTCCTACCCACCATGGCTGATGCATATGTCCACTGGTTTTAACATGTGTCATTGATCAAGACCTATTTCCCAATTGTTGATAGTTGCATTGGTCTGGTAATTTCGAGTCTACATCCCCAATCATGTCCGCCTCAACCCATGTGTTCAAGCAGTTGTTTTTCTTCTGTTTCCACTCCTGTAGTTCCTCCTCTGAATGTGGGTAGCGTTCTTTTCCATAAGTCCCTCAGAACATTCATTTTTAAAAAGTTATATTTTCTCTCTTTCCATTCCCTTATTTCTCCTTGAGAAGACAAATAATTTGAAATAGATATGAAATATATTAATTTGATTATATATGTGACATCATATAAACATATTTCCTTATTGCTTTTCAGTCATGTCTAACTCTCTGTGTTCCTATTTGGGTTTTTCTTGGCAAAGATACTTTGCCATTTCCTTCTCAACTCATTTAACAGATAAAGAAATTGAAGGAAACAGGATTAAGTTATTTGCTCAGTCACACAACTATAAGTGTTGGAGGCTGGATTTGAACTCCAGTTTTCCAGATTCCAGGCCAGAATTCTATCCACAGTTCCACCTAGCTACCCCCTACTATTGATTAGAAAAATACAAATTAAAGCAACTCTGAGGTACTACCATCTCATCTATCTAAGACTGGCTAACTTGACAGAAAAAGAAAATGTCAGATGTTGGAAAGGATGTGGAAAATTAGTAATCCTAATGCATTGTTGGGCAATTAGGCAGCACAGTAGATAAAGCATGGTTCTGGAGTCAGGAAGACTTGAGTTCAAGTCCAGTTTCAGACACTTAACTAGCTGTGGGACCCTGGGCAAGTCACTTCACCCTGTTTGCTTCAGTTTCCTTATCTGTAAAATAAACCACTCTAGTTTCTTTTTCTAAGAAAACTCAAATGGATTTACAAAGAGTTGAACATAACTGAAATGACTGACTAACAATAATGTACTGTTGGTGGAGTTATGAACTTATTAACCATTCAGGGGAAAAATTTGGACTATGCCCAAAGGCTTATAAAACAATGTATATCCCTTGACCCCAAAATACCATTACTAAGTTTATTTCCCCCAAAAAAGTCAAAGAAAAAGGATACGCATGTAATTATATATATGTGTATATATAAATATTTTATAGTAACTTTGTGGAGGTAAAAATTTTGGAAATTGAGGGGATTCTCATCAATTGGGGAATGACTGAACAAGTTGTGTTTTTTGTAATGGAATGCTCTTATGATATAAGAAATGATAGGCAGTGTGCTTTCTAAAAAAACTGGGAAGACTTTCATGAATTGATAAATGAACTGATGAAAAGTGAAGTGAGCAGAACCAGACATTGTATACAGTGATGATGTTGTGGTAATAATGATCAACTGTGAAAAACTTAGTTGCTCTGATCAATATAATGATCTAAGAAAATTCCAAAGGATTTATGATGGAAAATACTATCCATCTCCAGAGAGAGAACTGATTAGAGTCTGAGTGCAGATTGAAGCATAATTTTTTTCACTTTCATTTTATTTTTCTTTTGTGTATGTGTGCATTGTCATAATCTGGTAATATTTTGTATAATTTCACATGTATAATTAATATCACATTTCTTGCCTTCTCAGTGGGTGGGGGAAGAGCAGGAGGGAGAAAGAACTTTGAATTCAAAATTAAAAAGAAACAAATGTATGGTAACTTAGTGACTCAGTAGATAGAGAGCCAAGCCTAGAGTTTGGAGATCCTGTGTTCAAATATGACTAGAGATACTTCCAAGCTTTGTGGCTCCAGGCAAGTCACTTAACCCCTGCTGTCCAGTCCTTACTGCTCTTCTGCCTTGAATCAAGTACTTATTATTGACTCCAAGATGGAAGATAAATGTTTAAAAAGAAGAATGCTAAAAATAACCAAATAATAAATTCATTTATTTAAAAGAAAGCTCAAATGCCATTTCCTCTAAGAGACCTTTCTTAGTCCCCCAGTTGTTACTGCTCCCCCTCCATAATTAATTTACACTTGTTTTGTATTTATTTATCTGTTCATTTATTGTTCTTCTCAGTAAAACATAAACTTTAAAAAGTTTTTTAATTTAGAATATTTTTCCATGGCCCCGTGGTTCATAATCTTCCCCCCCTACTCTCTCCTCCCCCCTTCCAAAGCTGACAAGAAGTTCCACTGTATCATTAGAACATAAACTTTTTGATGGCAAGAATTACCTTATTTTATCTCAAATTCTAGTGGTATCTTGGCAAATGTTTAACAATTGACTCTCTGAAAAAAAAAGAATATGCATAACACCCTTTCAAGTTTAATCTCCATTATTAACATTTTCTTAAGTCAAGATAATTAACAAAACAATAATTAAAACCTTGATTTATAGCATTTTTCAATTTCTGAGGTTTAAATATTCAGAAAGATAATTTAACAAGACTTCTAGCTGACTTGTAGAGTGCTTGGTAGACAGTAGTTCATAAATGCTTAATGAATTGCATTTAATTGAATTTCGTCCCATAGCATCTAATCTTCCAAGGGACATTAGCCTATGTCCGAGTCCACATAGGTTAGTCCATACATGATGTAGGCACACACTACAAAGACCTACAGTGTCCATATGTAGGGCGCCATCTTGGGCTCATTGGCTTCTCTGTGGTAATGTCTTCTAAATCTTGCTTGGGTCCTGTCTCTACTGTGATCATATTTGCTAGCTGTCTCAGTATACTATCAATCTCCCTTTCTGGGCAGGAAATGAAACTAACACAAGGAAGATCTGAACTTCCTGAAGTAGATATTATTTTGGTAACAATATGTATGATAAACACCCTCACCCTGGTTGGGAGGCAATAGATAAATTCACAAACATTTAAGTGCCTGCTCTATACTGGGAACTCATCTAGATACCTCCCCACTGCAAGGACATTAAAATAATTATTCCCATTTCTGAGAGGACTATTTAGATTGTGAGCTCCTTAATGGCAGGGACCATTTTTTTTTGTTTTTCTTTATGTTTCTAGCTTTAGTTCAGTGCTTGGCACATAGTAGGTACTTAATAAATGCTTCTTCTTGTCTTTACTCAAGGTGTTTATAGTCTGTGGGAGGAGAAACCACACTTGGAAATAAATATTACTGTTGTTTGGTCATTTTCAGTCCTTTCTGATTCTTTGAACTCCATTTAGAATTTTCTCAACAAAGATATCTGAATGGTTTGCTCTTTCCTTCTCCTGATCATTTTATGGATGAGGAAAGTGAGGCAAACAGGGTGAAGTAACTTTCCCAGGGTCACACAGCTAGTAAGTATCTGAGACCAGATTTGAACTCAGAAAGATGAATCTTTCTGACTCCAAATCTGGTGCTCTATCAACTGTGTTTCCTAGCTGTTTGGTAAATAAGATACATAAAAAAGAAAACAGGTAATTTTTTGTGGGATGGTCATTAGCCCCTGGGCAGGGGATCAAGAAAGATTTCATGTAGAAGGTCATACTTGGGCTGAGTTTTGGAGGAGATGAGTCATTCTGAGAGGTGGAGGTGAGGTATGAGTCCATTCTGGGCATGGGGCCAGCTAATGCAAAGGCACCAAGCTAGAAGATGGGAGTGTTATCATAAACATCGTGATGGCTATAGCTGGACCACACAGAGCAGAAAGGAGGCTAGAAAGACAAGTTGAAGCCAACATGGTTTGAATGCAACCTTAAAGGCATTGAAACATTTCAAATAATGGGGTGACTTAGGAAAATCACTATAGCAGTTAGGTGGAGGAAGGATGGAGTGGGCTGCACAAATAATCTGCAGTTAGACAGAGTCCTTTAAGTTGGACTTTTGATCCAAAAATCAGTTGAATTAGAAGGTTCTTGGGGTTGAATTAGGGTTTGAATGGCTCTTCTGGAATCACAGACCAAACAGTTGGTCCTTCAGGGTAGGCAGGACCCAGAGAATCTGGGATGGGGGGGATGTTCTAGAGTATCTAGAACCCCCTCTACCCATTCATGTGCAACATCTTCAAGTGTCATATTTAGAAAATGTTGGACTTGGCCTGAAGAATAAGTGGAAATGGAGGACCTCATGGAATTTTAGAATTGGTAGGGACCTCAGGAGGCATCCAGGCCAACCCGTAGTTGAAAACAAATTCCTCCTCTCACAGGTCTAAGCAGTAATCTGCTCTTCTCTGATATAGCCCATTTTCCATCTGGATGGCACTAATTTTCAGTTTTCCCTTAAATCAGACACATATATGGCTCTTTACAACTTCTACCCATGCAGTGCTCTTGGTTCTTCCTTTTTTGTGGATAAACAGAATAAACTGAATTCCTCTTATACATGGAAGCCCTTCAAATATTTGAAACATATTCCTGATATGTGTCTTCCTGAACTCTACTACCTTCCCCACTCCCAATCCTTTCTTTTCCAGGGAAAAGAACTTTATTTTCTTCAAAATGTGATCCTGATATGGCATTGATTTAAGGCCTTCCACTGCACTGATTGTGTTTCTCTGGACATTTTCCATCTTCTCAATGACCCTTCTAAAAATGTTGTGCCCAGAACTGAATGTTATACTGTTGATGTAGTCTGATCAGATCAAAGTGAACTTGACTATCACTTCCTTAGAGCAGCAAGGAAGAGTAGGAGTCAGGAAAACTTGAGTTCACATCCAGCCTTAGACATTTACTAGCTGGGCAAGTCATTTAACCTTTTGTTTGCCTCAATTTTCTCATTTGTAAAATGAGGAACCTATCTCCTAAGGCTGCTGTTGTCATGAGCATAAAATGAAATAATGTTTATAAAGGGTTTTGTAATCCTTAAGCATATGTAAATTGTTGTTATTCCTGAAAGCCACACTTCTCAATGTAGCCTGAGATCACATTAACTTTGTTGGCTATCTTAGCACTATTGATTCATCCTGGACTTGCAGTTCCACTATAACTCCTGGGTCTTAGTCAGACAAACATCTTTTTTTAAAGCCCTTACCTTCCACCTTAAAATCAATACTGATTATTGGTTCCACGACAGAAGAGCTGTAAGGGCTAGGCAATTCGCTTTAAGTGACTTTCCCAGGGTCACACAACTAAGAAGAATCTGAAGCTAGATTTGACTCTCAGTCCAGAGCCAATTAACTTCCCCTGACAAGATGTTGTCTAACCAATTTGTATTTGTAGAATTGATTTTTTGGATCCAAGTGTAAGCCTTTCTATTTATTTCCATTAAATGTTATTTTATTTGGTTCTACACAGTTTTTGAGATCTTTCATTCAATGTGTCAGTGAGACTGGCCAACTTTGTTTTTCTCTAAACTAGCCTCAGAAGCAGGTGAAAAAGGTTGTGTTAAATTATAGTCAGAGAAGCTGAGGTTGAATAACACATACATAGTTCAGGGGTTTTCAGAACTCTAATCTCATTTTAGCACCAGTTTATCATATAAGTGTGTTCCCCACGAGAAGGAGCTAGAACAGTCTCCCTGGGCATCATTTGGAGAGTCAAAGAGCATTGAAGAAGTCTTGAGAACTGGGCTCTAATCTTGGCACCATTGCTTACTACCGTGGACTTTGAGCCTACTATTTAGCAGTAACCCAATGTCTCTGAGTTTGTTTCCTCACTTATAAGATGATGATGATGATGTTACCTGTTCTGTTCACTATGTGGCATTGCTATCCTCCCTTCCCCTGTCCTGTCTTCCCGTCCCTCTCCTCACTTCTCCTCTTCTCTTCTCTTCTCTCCTCTCCTCTCCTCTCCCTGTCCCTGTCCCTGTCCCTGTCCCTGTCCCTGTCCCTGTCCCTGTCCCTGTCCCTGTCCCTGTCCCT
>NC_058133.1:69038081-69133281 GCF_016433145.1 Gracilinanus agilis
TCTGTCTCTCTGTGTGTCTCTCTCTTTGTATCTCTCTCCTTCTCTCCTTCTCTATCTCACCCCCCCCCCGTGTCTCTCTGTATAGACGTGTGTATGTATGTATGCACATATATAAGTATATGTGTGTATGTCCTAGGCTAGATACTATATAAAGTAGCTGCAATATAGAAAGAAGAATGCAAGCAGAGATGCCCCTTCTTAATTACTAAATCTGGTGGTCTCTTCTCAGTCTTCATGCATGAATTCTAAATTAGGTCATTTAGAGAGCATTTATTAATGAAAATGGAAGACACTACAACACTTAGAATGAAAAGGAAAAGGTAGCTCAGTATCTGTATCAGTAAATCTGGGTGTCTCCCAAGGCTCTATCCTGAGTATACTTCATATACACATATATGCATATAGCTAAAAAAGTATTTGAACTTATGTTTATATACCATATATATCATTATATCTATATATATACACATATAAGTATAGATGAATATATGTATTTTATTAATTGATGAGATTGCCAAGAGAATGTGTGTGTATGTATGCATGAATGTATATGTATGTGTACACGTGTATCTTGCCTCTCATGGTAATCTCATTAACACTCATTGACCCAATTGTCATCCCTAAGTAGCTGCCTCCCTAGGATTTGTTTTCTTTGGTGATAATAATAGAAGCACTACATCTTCTTGTCCTTCCAATGAATAGTCAGTTAATTTCTTTAAGTACTGATTGATTTGATCTCCTTGCTGTCCAAGGGATTCTCAAAAGTCTTCTCCAGCACCACAATTTGAAAGCATCGATTTTCTTCTTATAGTCCAGCTCTCAAAGTCATACATTACTACTGAAAAAAACCCCATAACTTTGACTAGATGGGGCCTTTGTTGGCAAAGTGGCGCCTCTGCTTTTTAGTATGCTGCCCAGATTAGCCATCTTTTTCCTTCCAAGGAGCACATGCCCTTTAGTTTCATGGTTGTAGTCAGTGTCTGCAGTGATCTTTGAGTCAAAGAACATAAAATCTGACACTGCTTCCATTTCTTCTCCTCTTTGCCAGGATGTGATGGGACCAGAAATCATGATCTTAGTTTTTTTAATGTTGAATTTCAAGCTCTCCTCTTTTACTCTCACCAGGAGACATCTTAATTCTTCTTCATTTTTTACCACCAGTGTGGTGTCATCTCTTTGTCTGAGGGTTCTGATATTTCTCCTGGCAAATTTAATCCCAATTTTTTTTCATCCAGCCAGGAGATTTGCATGTTGTACTATGCATATAAGTTAAAGAAAGTGAAAATATACAAGCTCATCATACTTCTTTCCCAGTGTTGAACCAAACATTTGTTCCATGTTCAGTTCTAATTGTAGCCTGTGACCAACATACAGGTTCTTTAGAAGACAAATAATATAATCTGGTACTCCTATTTCTTGGAGGACTTGCCACAATTTGTTGTGATTCACACAAAGGCTTTAGTGTAGTCAGTGAAACAGAAGTAGATGTTTTTCTGTAACTGCCTTGCTTTTTCCATAATCCAGCAAATGTTGGCAATGTGGTCTTTAATTCCTTTGCCTCTTCAAAAACCAGCCTGTGATTCTCAGTTCATATGTTGCAGAAGCCTTGTTTGCAGAATCTTAAGCATAACCTAGCTGGCGTGTAAAATAAGCACAATTGTTCAAAAGTTTGAACATTCTTTGGCCTTTTTCTTTTTCAGGATTGGGACATAAAATGACCTTTTCCAATTCAGTGTATACATACATACACACACGTATACCTA
The DNA here is from genome assembly GCF_016433145.1 of Gracilinanus agilis. Lineage (NCBI taxonomy): Eukaryota > Metazoa > Chordata > Mammalia > Didelphimorphia > Didelphidae > Gracilinanus > Gracilinanus agilis. The sequence continues at coordinate 69,039,845 of NC_058133.1, forward strand.
CACACACACACACACACACACACACACACACACACACATATATATATATATATATATATATTTGAAAATATAAGATAATGCAAGAGGGAGAGAACATTGGCCCCTGGGAAGATAATTCAATTCTTATTATTAAATATTTATTATAAATCCACTGTATATGAGGCAAGAAAGTCTTCTTGTGGCACAACATGAAATGTGAAGCTAAAAATTATATGAGATGGAGGCAAGAAGGAAGTCCATTTCATACATGAGGACAACTTGCAGTCATGGAGTCAAGAAATAAATAGAATGTGAATCTGGAGATCAACTAGGAGGTCAGATTGGAGTGAGTGAGTGAGCCATCCTTAAAGAGAGCGGACAGCCTCACCCATGCACAGGCTCTACTTACATTGAGTTTAAACCCACCTGTTTGCATGTTCTACCCTCTTAATTCATATTTTGTTCTATGAGCTCAAGAAAAGCAGATAGAGTCCCCCCTTTCACAAGCCAGTCCTTTAAATATTTCAAGAAAACCCCCTGATTTTTCTTGTCTTTTTTCAGAGCTAAATGTTATCTAGTTCTTTCAACCAATCCATAGCACTATCTATGGTCATCTCATCACCCAAATCACCTCCCTCTAAATGACCTCCACTTTGTCAAAGTCCTTCTTAGATGTCATTTTACAGAACTGGACACAACACTTGAGATGTGGACTGATGAAATGATCATTTCTTGATTGCTGGATATAATACCCCCACTTAATGTGGTTTTCCTTCCATGGATTCTTCATGATAACTGGACTACTCTCCATTCCTGCTATTATCCTTTCTATTAGAATGTAAGCTTCCTGAGTGGAAAAGCTATTGCATTTCGTGGCTTGATATTTGCTCAGTGCTTGGCTTATAAGAAGTGTTTCAGAAATGTTTGTTTTGATTGATTAAAATGAGTGCTTTAACCGTGGACATCTTTATTGTTTCACTATTTGTTAATAATTTACCTGTTCCAAATTGCACAGTCTCTGATGGATTGAGACTTAGAATCATCCAAAAAACAATAGAGAAGGATCTAATAGGTGGGAGCCCTCTGTAGCCAATTATAAATGAGGAATCATGCAGGAGAAGCCATGTAAGTCACCTGAGAAATGCAAGCCAAGGGGAAAAATATGGATGGTAATATAGTGAGAAAAAGGGTCAACCAATGGATAGGTTGTGTGCTCTGCTGGTCTCCACACAATGTCAAGGCATCTAGATGAAGGACCATACTTCCTATGGAAGATTTTTGGAGAGACATGAGTAGAAGGGGCTCAGAATGAACAGGCATGGATAAGTTGTCCTCTGTATCATTGGAGGAGATTTTTTTGGGGGGGTTCAGTAATGTCTGACTCTCAATGACCCCATTTGGCATTTTCTTGGCAAAGATACCCGGGAGTGTTTTATCATTTCTTTCTCGAGCTCATTTGGCAGATGAAAAAATTGAGGCAAATGGGGTTAAGTGACTTGCCTAGGGTCAGAATTTAGGGCAGTATTTAGGCTCAGATCTTCCTGATTCCAGGCCTTGGTACTCTATTCACTGTGCCTGGGGAACTGCACAAACCAATGAAGTTTCAGGTCCATTGAGATATTAAAATCCTAAATATGAATAAAATAAGTTAGCATTTATTTAAAGCTTTAAGGTTTTCAAAACACAAATATTATCTCATTTAGAATAACAACCCTGGGAGGTAGGTGCTATTATTTTCACCATTTTATAGATAAGGAAGCTGAGGCAGGCAGGGTTTAGATGACTTGCTCAGGGTGACATAGCAAGCCAATGTTCGAAATGGGATTTGAGCTCATGTTCTTCTGACTCCATGTCCAGCACTCTCTCCACTGTGTCATTTAGTTACCTGTTTCAGAAAAAGGCATCATATGAATATCCTTTTGTTGGTATTATAATTAGTAACAAGACCTTTGTCATAAGACTTTAAAGTGACAAGACCTTTTAACTGCTAGATCCAATTTTAATATCTTCTCTTCCCACCATTTTTGAGCAATCTATCATTGAACTATTAACAATGCAAATAAGGTGAAATTAAACATTTCCACATTCAGTTAAGAATTAATATGTTGTAAACAGATTAGGAGTTGGTGGCATGACTCTCTCTATAATTAATGAAGCCAATTTCTTATCCAGTCTTACCATGTGGAGTCACTGTCTGAAGAGAAGGGGATGGTCCATTGCCCTCACCCAGAATGTTAAGGATGGAGTTGGTTTTTGTCTTTTAATGATCAATTTTCTTTTTCTAACTGCAGCCAAACACTTTATATTACCACTTAAAATATACTAAATCATCCCGAATAGTAGTACCACTTGTGTGTTTGGCTAGATGACAGGGTAATCACTGACCCTTATCTTCAATTCTCTGACTTCAATCTCATTCCCATTTAGTTCTAATTGGTTGTGCCCATCTCCAACTTGGGGTTCATTTGTGGAAGTGGTTTTATTCATGCTGATTACTTTGCTGCACAGAATGGATCTTCATTTTCTGCTTTCTCTTTCCTTTTATGGTTAATATTTTAAAAAGAATAAAAAATCAGGCATTCCACGATGGGAAATATTGAAATAGATGCCTCTTTTCCAGGATTGCTTTCTTTAGCTTTTGGGGAAGAAATGCTAGTTCATTGGCTATTACGTCTGTTACCACACCTGACAAACAGTAGGCTAAAAACCAAGTATTTGCATTTTTATTATGTTCCCCCTACTTTTACATTGTTTTTTTTTAAATTCTCACTCTTTCTCTCTCATAAACTTATACCTTCTCTTAATGATTTCTTCTCTTCCCCAAACTGCCAATTAAACAGTGATCTGATTCTCATATGCCTTTGTAACCTGTACTGCATGGTTGGTACTCAAGACTGCTTTCTGTCCCAACTCATTTGTTCTGTAGTTAATTTAGATGGTATGTTTATAGTCATTCTAACAGAAGGACTAAAAGTCTTTCCATGAGCCTCTGAAATATGTCCTGCCAAGAGGCAAGTGGCTCAGTGAAAAGTAGGTAGGATTTAGGATCCTAAATCCAGAAGTGGAAAGAATCTCAGAAAACATCTAATCTGGCCCCTTTATCTTACAGATATGGAAACTGAGAGCTGGGGAGGCTAAATGACTTGCCCAGAGATAGTAGGCATTAGAGGTGGAATTTGAACCCAAGTCTCTTGACTCAAGAGCCAGTGCTCTGGAATGAGATTGGAATTTGGATTCTGGCTAAGATATTTAAAAATATGTGATGTTTACCATTATGCAACATCAATAACAATATTTAACAAACATGTAAGCTTCAGCTAGTCTTTAATCTCTAAGAGTCCAGTTTCCATATCTGTAGAATGAAAATTTAAAATACTTACCCTATTCACCTATACCAGTGATGGGCAAACTTTTTAAAGAGGGGGCCAAAGGAAAGGAAATGCTCATTTGTCAGTCTGTTTCTAAAGCAACTCTTTCAAAGTTTCATTGTATTTTATCCTACTCGTATTTGTCAGATTGGGAATAATGTTGTGGGCAGGATAGAACATTTCAGGGGGCTGCATCTGGCCAGCAAGCCATAGTTTGCCCATCACAGACCTATATGGTTGCAGTGGAGAAAATATGTTGTGAGCTCTAAAGTGCTATATGTATATATTGAGAAATATTACTAATAATGGCTGGCATTTATAGAGGATTTTAGGGCTTACAAAGTGCTTTATGAATACTATTTCATTTTTTCTCACAACAGATAGGTGCTATTATTTTTTCCATTTTACAGATGAACAACTGAGTCAGACTGAGTTTATTGAGACAGTTTCAATGACTTTCTTAAGACTGAACAGCCACTAAGTGTCTGAGGTGGAATTTTAACTCAAATCTTCTTGACTCTAGGTCTAATGGTCTATCCATTATGCCATCTTGTTGCCTAATTGCTATGTTAACTGAAAGTATGATTTAGGGAATTCCAATATTCTAGGTTTTATTTTCTTTATCTGTAAAAGGAATGAAGCTGAATAAAATAACATCTAAAATCTTTTCTTGCTCTATGTTCTGTGATGCTGTGACAATATGATATACTGGAAAGAGAGACTTGAAATTAGGCAATTTGTTTTCGATTTCTACCTCTGATTCTTTGCAAGTTGTATGACTATGTTTTTCCTACCTTTGAATCTTGGTTTTCTAATTTGTAAAACTGAGTTAATAATATTTGCAGATAAGAAACTAAGTTCACAAATGTTAAGCCACTTGGAAAACTATGACAAAAACCCTGAAAATAAGCATTGGCCATTGGTTACTGACCTAGAGGAAATCAGAATCATGGAATTATTTTGATGAGAAACTGTAGGCTTTGCTTTTCCTTTCTATAATGTAATCATCATTTTTTCAATATGATAAAATGAGTGTGGGACAAAATGCTATTATTGGATTGTTATTCTTTCATATTTATTGTCCTTCAGACTGGTTTTTGTGGAAATGAATAAAAACTTTGTTGTCTATCAGTTCATGAAAAATCAATGAGCTGCTGACTCAGAAGATATGTCAAAAGTCTTAGTCCAGTTTTGAGCCCTGATCCTATAAAACTAAGATGTCTTGTATCATTCTAGCCACCAGGACATGCCTTTTTTGGTATTTGGAAGGCTTTTGAATGTCACTTGGAGAGATGTACCACATAATTTCAACTGAGATAGGTGGTAGCTCTGGAACTGGAGTTAAGAAGTCCTAAATTAAAATCTGGCTTCAGACACTTAAAAGCTCTATGACCCTGGGTAACTCACTCTGTTTGCTTTGGTTTCTTCAATTGCAAAAAAAGGAAATAATTATAACTCCTACCTGGTTGGGTTGTTGTAAGGATCAAATGAGATAACATTAGTAAAAGTGCTTAGCACAATGCTTATTATTATTTATTATTATTATTATAGTAAATATTATTATTTTTATTATTATTATTATAGTAAAATATTTACTCCCTTTTCCCCTACTGGTTCTTTGAAAAATCTTCTATGATTGGGCTTCTTAAAAATTACCTTTGTCTATGGTACAGTGGACAGTCAATAGAAGCATCAGTGAGGATGAGCTTGCTCTCTGGCCACTTCAATAAGGTAACATACTTACTGCAGCTGCCCCACTGACTATTGAGGGCTGTGCCAGTGCCCTGGCCACAGAACTGCTGAGACAAAGGCTTGGGCTTCTAGATAATGGGTACCATGTATGGCCAGAGGCTTCTGGTTGATCCCTTTGTGTTCCTTCCCCTTTCTTTCTTCCATTATGGAGGGAGAAGAGTCCACACCAAAGAGGACTAACCACTAAATAACAGAAGCTATGCACTTGGTAGATTTTAAAGAGAGAGACAATTTCTGCTGTTGCTTTCCTTTTCTTCTTTTCCCTTCTGGTTTCTTTGAATCCCTCCTTTGGATTTCCTATGAAGGGAGAGGAGGAAATAGGACTTTCTATCCTCTGCTGACAGTGGGACATTTTCTTGATTGCAAATGGCAGCCAGCATGCTTGTGAAGCTTAGGAGCCTCTTTGTCTTTATGACTCTTTCCTTGAGCAAAAGTGATTGAATCACCCTGAGATGACATTCTGATGTCTCCAACTGTCTCCCCTGTCAATCAAGGTGAGACCAACATTTCCCAGGGTTTGAACCTAACCCTATTCACATTTTAAGTACTTTTATTCATATTTTACCTATTTGTCAATGCATGCTTATGAGTTTTTTGCAAGTCTTTTGTGGTAGAGAAAATAAACAGGTATCCTGTACCAGAGGAAGGAAGAAATAAATAACTGTCCTATATCCCCTTTTTACATTTAGCACATTTATAAGGGAACCCATTACTCTTGGTAGACATGAGTCATTCTTAAGTTTCAAAAGATTTTCCTTGGAGTTCTACTCTGATTTAGAGGCATAATAAGCCAAAGACAATGGTCTTTTGAATTCAAATTTAGAGTTCTTTCTACTGTAAACACTTTTAAGCCTTAAAGCCCTATAAAAACCTAAGCTATGATTAGGAAAGTGGTTAAGTGAAATTCCATCATTCAAATTGACATTTTGGTAAAGTCTGGTGATTTTACTTCAGCCATATGCTTCTGCATGATAAAGTTCTTATTACTGTTCCTAATTGTTTCTGCAGGTCTTCTGAGCAGGGGATGCTGAGAATGATAGTCCTGGATGCAGAAGATATTAGGATTTTATTTCTGTTGAAGTGGTACTCAGCCCCAGCTATATCCGGGCATCTCCCATCCCCAGTAGGCCATGCTTCTAGGATCCTGTAATAATTAAAATGGATTTGACAAATATGAGAATTTAAAAAAATTGTGGTTGCCATTTATAATAATTAAACATTAAGTCATGAGACTTTTAGTAGCTTTAGTAGCTTTATTACAGCAAAATAGTGAAAGTAAGAGAGGGAAATATAGGAAGGAGGTAGAAAATATTGCCTAGCTGAAAATACCCTAAGTCTGGGTCCAGGTGTCTCCAGACTGCAATTGTGAATCCAAATGCAAATCTCACCAGCCTAGGAGAGTATCTCTAGCCAGGCATTTCAGCCGAAGAGGCTGAGCCAAAAAGGGCAGTTTCTCATGCCAAGGAAGCAAGAGTATTGCCCAAGTAATGGAACTTCTTCATCCAGAGTCTCCAATGAATCTTCACCAGAATCCAAAGTCCAAATCAGGAAGCTGAAATCTGAAGCTGCAAAAACCTCGGTCATCCAAGAGGAGCCACAATACTGCAAGGAATCTTACTAGAGTTCATGCCCATGAGGCAAAAGACCTCAAAAGAAGACCCAGGGTCCCAGAGGCTCCCACTTATATGCAGTTTTCTTCACTTATCAGCTCTCCCCCTCACATCTCAGGAATCAATCACAGTCTCCCATTTTGCCTAACACTGCCCAGGGGGCAGGGGTAGTGCTTGTGGTCTTTTAGGGTATGAACTTCCTTTTCTAGTAAAAGGTTCTTACTAACTAAGTGTTAATGACTAACTAAATATGAAAGTCAGGGCACTCCAGGTTCTTGATTGATTAAGTTAAAATAGACAAAGAAAGTTTAAATTCTCTTTCACAATCTCTAGAAGTGAGAAAGTGTTTGTTGTCTGAAATTTGGAAAATTTCTCCCTCTCCTCCTCACTCTTTATCCACTTCTTCATTTTTGATTTGTCATGCCTTACTTCCCACATGTCACCAGTGTAGGACCTTGGAATAAATCAGACAGAATGGCTTTGCCTTCTCAAATTAAAAAAAATTTTTTTTCATCATTGACTTGTTAGTGTATTTTGTACATGTTTTGACTATGATGATAAATTCCTTCCTGAGGAAACCTTTAGTGTCTGTTAATGGCCTCCATGGGAGGGAGACTGTAGTGGAGGTGGTGGCAGTGGCAGTGGCAGTAGGGGAGGGAAGTGAGGAATTGATGCAGAGCCAAGAAAGATTTGGATAAACACAGAAGCTAAAAGTGAACTTGAATGGTAAGCTGATATATTTTATGCACAAACAGTACCTTCTCCATATTCTATCCCCTACCTCCATTTCTCCCCCTTTCTTTCTTCAACATTTTACATGATATATGTTGTGGAAGCTTGTGATATGTTGTATTTCCAGTCAAGGCCATGTTGGATCATGGGACTCTGGGATACTGATTATTTTCGCAAATTGAAAGTTGGGCATGTTATGTGGGAAGGGTAAATATCAAAAGGGTTATGGTTCAGTTAGGGACATGGGGGGTAGTTTCAGGAGGTGATTAGGGCTAAGGATCTCAGAAGTCTTTTCTTCCAGAACAATGAGAAATTGGTATGTTATGATGCTAGTGTACCAATATTGTGCTATCACATTGTCTATGCTTGAGAGATAGCACTTTTTGTTTCAGTTGATCTATAAGGCAAGAGCCTATAGGATGGGAGCTCTACCACCATATTCCCTTCTTGGCCTTTCTTAAGGTAAATTATTCCTTCTCTTCTCACCTATTCCCTCCTGTCTCCCCTCAAAGACACAATAATCTGGTCCTATGGAAAATTCACCTAGGAAGATTTTCTCTGTGGTCAAAGTAGGTAAATTAGTAAGTAAATGAATAAAGGGGATAGGATCTTCTTTTAAGAGAATTTTTAGATGTTGAATATGAGAAATTTGGTTGCCATAGGTTCCCAAATTAATTTAAATAAAGAAGCTCTTAAGAAAGAGAAAATATTTGGGGTCATTAGAAGATTTGCCTCCTTCTCTTTTCTTTACACATCCATTATCACAGGTGTGCCTTGAGACCTAGTTCAAAACCCATGTCCTCTAGGAAGCCTTCCCTGACCACTTCACTTACTATTTGCAGCACTCATTTGGCACTTTGTCATCTTCTGCCTCATGACATCTCTTAATGTTGCCCTCAAATAGACATAAAACAGAGTCACATAGCTGTTAAGTGTCTGAGGCAGGATTCAAACTCATCTTCCTGACTCTAAGTTCTATACTCTATCCCTTGTTCCCTTGTAACTAGTCAGTCAATAAAATAAACCCACAATGCACATACATGACACATGTGTATGTACATATGTATACATGTTCACACATGTATGGTTGACAGGGAGAATGAATGAGAAGGTGTAGAATGAAATATCTCTCTATGTGCATATATACACACATGTAGATACACATATATGCTACTAGAGGTTCAGAATAGGATATACACATATTCATACATATAAACACACACATATACACATATATCCTTTCTTCTACACTTCTAGTTCATGACTCCTCTGCCAAGAGGCAGATCTCACATTCTACCATTTGTCTTTTAGAGTTACGGTTTGTCACTGCATTGATCAGATTATTGCCTTTCAAAGTTATATTACTTTGTGATGTTGTAATAACTACTTTGTATCATTTCATTTAAGTCTTTCCAGTTTCCTCTGCATCTGTATCTACTTTCTTACTTTCTAAAAATATCCCATTATGTTCATAACCCTAATTACTTCAGCTCTTCCATAATGAATTTATACTTTCTTAGTTTCCATTTTTTCAATAAAAGATATTATTTTGTATATTTTTTGTGTCTATGAATTTCCCCCATCTTTCTTTAATATCTTTGAGCCTAGTAGTGGTATGGCTGGGTCAAAGGGACTGAATATAGTTTCATTACTTTGTGATGAAGAGAAGCCTTATAAATGGTTTTTTAGGGAACTGAACAAGCATCCAAAAGACACCAACAGGATTCTCTTTGTGTGCTCATGACTGTGGGAAACCAATAAGAGAATAGATAAAAATCTGAGACTCCTCTTTTGACCCCTTTTGTGATCCTTGTGATTTCTTGTCGAAAAATATTGTGGCCTTATTGAAAAGCTTTAAGTTCCTGGCAAACCTGAATTTAAAGGGTTAACACTGTTTCCCTTTGACTGGGAATGCTGCTGCCTGGTATAGCCAAGGCCAAAATCTTAGCGGGGGCAATTTGACCCAGAGAGGGATACTCCCCAACTTAGCTTTCTGATAAGAAACTAGTCAAAATTCAGCCTTGGCCTTGGTCTATTCTAAAGCTAATGTTTTGTGTTTTGATGTGACATAATTTGTAACTTCTGTGCATCTGCAAAGTTTTGGTGGGGTTCTTTTGTGTGAAATGAGTCTTGAAATATATATAATAAACTCCATGCTCCTGGAGCCAGAGCTAGAAGCATGAGGTAAAAGACAACTCCCTTGTTCTGTCCTTATTTCCTTATCAACTAAACTGTCCTTATCAGATTATCAGAGATGATAAAGAGATCTTGACACATGACCAAGAGAAAAAAAAGGGACAACTTGCTTTTGAGTTCTCAGGGACTAATGGGAGTAGTTGCCCCTGTATTTGGCTAGATGATGGGTCTCTAATATCTAGGATGCTTCCAATTATTATTTGTGTTGTTTTTCTCTTGGTGCAAGACTTTGTGAGAACATCCGAGGTTCAGGGACCTCACCTACAAATAATGGATGACCTACTTGACTCAACAGAGGACCCAACACACAATGTCCTGCAAGCATCCCCAAAAGTGAATGGTGATATGCTTGTAACTGTTACTGTAATTTGAGCTCAATTTCCCCAGGGATGGAGATGTAGTTGGGAGAATGTGCACCAAACCATGGACATTTTTGTACTTTGATTCTCATTGTGCCCATTTTTAGTAAATATCCCTTTGTAAAAGCCAATGGTGTTAACCTGTTAATGGGCATCGAGGAGAAATCATTTGGTTAAATTGATAATAGAGAGCTAATTATTGGTATCATGAAATTATGAAGATAGTTATTGGTAATGGATGATTGATTTTTGGGGAAAATACTGGAATTGGAGTTTAAGCCAATAATATTAGAGGAATCCTAATATCCTTCATATTTACAAATTTACTTCAATATTTACAAATATTATCACATATTCATATTGTCCACAACCCTGTTATCCTATGAATCAGGAGTTCTGGGTTCGAATGGTTCTGGAGTCAGTGAACCTAGACATGAAGTCTGAATAGACTATCCATCCTACCTTGTTCTCATTCCCTTTCCAGCAAGCAAATAGAGAGTAATCTTTTAGGTAAGCATTCACAGACAGTTATATGAAGGTAGAATCATATCTGTAGGATCTCATTTCCTCTTTTTTCCCCTCACACTGAGAAAAAAAAGTATGCTAACTTCTTATCCCTAAAAAATTTCTGGGATACAGGAATGAAACTATCTGCCTTTCTTCCTTCTCCTCCTAACATTTTGTTTGATCAGAGTGGAGGGGAATGATCTAGTTCAAGGACTTTTTGCACCTGAGGGGGACTATTTCTTTTCATCTAGTTCTCCACTAGACACAGGGCTCTTCCTCCTTCTCTGGATCTGACTATTTCAATTTGACTCAGCTTGTGAAATGTTGGTCTGTCTTACTCCTTCATGTCAGTGAATAATTCCCCTGCTTCTTCCCTCTCTCTCCCCCCCCCCTCGGATTTTGTAGCCTCAGCACTGGCCACCAGCAGCAAAGATGAGGTTACTTTCTGGCAGGTCCCCTGAGATCAAGATGAGGGACAAAGAGGACAAATTTTATAAAAACAATCTAATGGTGCCCTTAATAGCTACCCACTTGTGAAGGGGAATTCCTGGGCTCTGTCTGTTCTCTCCTTTTTTGGAGGAGAGCAAAATCCTTCCTCATCCTTTCCATTTTCCAAATAACACTCCCTCCCCTCCCTGACCTTTCCATCCTGTTGCTAGAGAATGACCCAGAAAGGTGGAAATACATTGGTCATAAATTGGCAGCAAGTTGGCAGCAGGCCTGATGAATCCTCCTGAAACACTGGCCTTGTGGGAATGGGGAAGGGAGCTGGGAGGAGGACTGACTTATCTGATTTCTGGCAAGACATTTAGCATATGGGAAAAGGAGAAAGGGGAGAAGGGGGAAGGAGATTTATTCATATTTTTATAGGGAGTTCTGCCACCTGCTCCATTGTTTAAACAGAAAATCAGTAAGACTATGTAAGTCAGAGCTGGAACAAGAAGAGATTTTCAATTCTTGGGAAGAATTCACCATCTAATTTCATTCTTTTATTTCCAGAAACTCCCATCACTCCAGTTCTTCATTCAATTCAATTCAATTAAAAAAAATCTTCATGAAGTGGCAACTATTTATAGGAGGGGCACCATGAAATTGTGGATAAAAGGCTGTTTGGAACTAGATCAAATCTTGTCTCTTTAATTTACTACTTCTCTGACATGGGGCAAATTCCTTAGTGTTTCTGGGCTTCCCTTGCACAACTATGGCAATTCATGAAGTCAAATGTAGGTCCATGTGTTGAGGACCTTACATTTGAGAGCATTTAATTGAACGTCCTAATTTTTCAGATGAGGAATCTGACTCTAGAAGGTTAAATTAGTTGCCTCATATCAAATAGGTAGTAACTCCAAGGGACAAGTTTTGCCCAATATCTTATAGGTAGTAAGTAGGTAATAGAGAAAAGCTGGGTCTTCCAATTCCAGTTCCAGTGTTGTACTCTGTCCACTACACCATGAAAGGGGAAGAGAATAAACATTTATAGAGTGCCTCGTATTGCTGGATAATCTGCTAGCTGTTTTACAGATATTATCACATCTGATCTTACAACAGCCCTGAGAGGTAGATATTATCATTATCTGAGAAAGAGAGATTCACACACACACACACACACACACACACACACACACACACAAACACACACACATCAAATCTCCAAATTCGAGATTTTTTTTAAACCCTTACCTTCTGTCTTGGAGTCAATACTATGTATTGACTCCAAGGCAGAAGAGTGGTAAGGATAGGCAATGGGGGTCAAGTGACTTGCCCAGGGTCACACAGCTGGGAAGTGTCTGAGGCCAGATTTGAACCTAGGATGTCCTGTCTCTAGGCCTGGCTCTCAACCACTGAGCTACCCAGCTGCCCCCTCAAATGCAAGATTTAAAATCCCCCACTTCCATCTCTTCCACCAGGAAAGCTGAGCTATATTAATGGGTATAAGGAGTGAGGGGAAAGTAGCTTCTCCACCCAAATCCTGAATTTGATGTAAGCATCAAATGAGATAATGGATATAAAGCATTTTTAAACTTTAAAGTACTCTATCAATGCCTGCTGTTATTATTCTAAATTGTTATTATACTGTTGATATCTCTAGGGTAACATTATTAGGGGAAAAATGAAGGACATTTCAAGTCAACGAACATTTTAGTAAGCAGCAATTTGTACTGAAGATATAATTTGGAAGGGGGTGGGAAGAATGATAATTTTAACTTTTGAGATCAGAGAGAAGTAATAGTAAAACTTGGAGATTGGATGGGAGGGGGATCATCTCAGGATAAGGCTTGGGCTTGGGATTTCCATGGTATAGGGAGCTCTCAGTAAAAACTCCTACACCACAATCCAGCAACTTCTACTCTTTCAGAGTTGCTTGGGAGCCATAAGAGATTAGGTGCCTTGGTTTTTCAGTGGTTCAGTTGTGTCTGATTCTTTGTGATCTCATTTGGAGTTTTCTTGGCAAAGATAATGGAGTGATTTGCCATTTCCTTCTCTAATGGATTAAGGCAAATAGAGATTGAGTGACTTGCTTAAGGTCATATAGCTAGTGAGTGTCTGAGGCTGGATTTGAACTCACTTCTTTCTGATTCCCCATCCAGTACTCGATCCACTAAACTTACCCTTCTTCATATAACCAGTATGGGTCAGAGGCAGGATTTGTGTCTCAATATTCTGACTTCAGACTTCGTCCTTTACTTACTCTACCAGCAGATCTTAAACTTTTTGCTTTCAGGACCTCTTTATACCCTTAAAAACGTTTGAGGACCGCCTTGCCTCTCAAAGAGTTTTTGTTTATATTGTTTGAATCTGTTGACATTCACCCTATTAGAAATTTAAGCCAATACATCATAAAAAGATTAATTCATTAAAAATAACAATAAAAATACATTACATGTTAAAACTCTCATGAAAAATAACTTTTAAAAAAGAAAAAATATCAGTCCCAAAAAGAGTGGCACTGTTTAATATATTTTTGTAAATTTCTTTAATGTCTGGCTTAGAAGAAAATAGTTGACTACTATCTGCTTCTGCCTTCAACTTGTTGTGATATGTGGTTTTAGTTAAAGCATATGAAGAAAATTCAGTCTTACACAGTTATGTAGTTAGAAAAGGGAAGAACGTTTCTTTTCTTTCTTTTTTTTTTAAACTCTTACTTTCCATTGTAGAATCAATACCATGTATTGGTTGCAAAGCAGAAGAACAGTAAGGGCTAGGCAGTGGGGGTTAAATGAGTTGGCCAGGGTCACACAGCTAGGAACTATCAGAGGCCAGATTTGAACCCAGGGACCTCCTGTCTTGAGGCCTGGCTCTCAATCCACTAAACCACCCAGCTGCCCTGGAGGAGCATTTAAAAAAGGCCAATAATGTCTTAGTATTATTATAAAAATAGTTTGGACTTTGAGAACTCTCCCAAAAGAGTCTGGGGGCCCCTCCCCCTCAATCTGCAGTGGTCCTTGGAAGAGATCTAAAAATCAGGATTCTTTTATTGACTGGAAGGTTCTAAGTCAACAAGAGATATCCTGGGAATTTTAGAAAGACTATTTCTTCAGCTAAACCCTCTGCTAAACTTACAAGACTTGCTCATTGTATAAAAATCACTTTTTGTACAGATTGGCCTCTGCCAAGAGAAGGCAGACTAGAGCTAGATCAAGAGAGATAGCCTTGGTTTATTCCCTCCCACCCCTCCTTTCCCCATTTTTCTATCAGCATAAATAACTTTCCAGGTATTCCCAGTATAGCAGGGTGTTTTGGGGAGGGAGGGAAGGGGATCAGATTTTGCATTTAGCAAAAGAGATCTCCCCTTTGGGGAACTTTTAATTGAGAACCTAAACCTTCTGGGTAAGGCTCATTGAATAGAATGTTTATCAAGATGTCAGGCTCTACTGGCCTGGCTCTCATGCTGAAGGGTCAGGGGAAGACTTTATCTTTCTTTCTGGTTGCTTCTCTAATGCCATATTTCTCTACTTCGGTGTGCGAAAGATAAGCCCGGGAAAAGTAGCAGCCAGGTACTCATCTATTTATAGGCACAGAGGCAATGAAGCATCCTTGATGTTCTAGGTGAAGAGACAGGAGGTCCATCAACGGTTTATTGTACTCCATTTCTCCAAAGAGGTAGAAGAGCAATTCATTTTGTTTTTAAAGACAGAAAAGAATATAAAGCTAACACAGTTTCCCGTGCTATGACTATTAATAATAATAAAAACAACAAAACCAAGAACTGCAGCTTTTCGTTACATCTGAAAAATTTGCAGCTTAGCTTCCTTTTAGGCATTGTCATGTTGAAAACAGGAATTATTTAAAAGGAGAGTGGGAAGTGAGGGGTGGGGGAGAGAAGGCTGTTACCATTTGTAGAGGTGTGATTCAAGGAGCAAAGTACAATCTGCCTACACGCCACTTAGATGTTGGTGCCATCTTCATCCTCATCACATCATTATTGAAATAGATAGCATTTGTGTAATGCTTTAAGGTTTGTGAATTTTTCTCATCTTGTCTGCTATGAGATGAACACATATGTGTATCTTATTTGATCCTCATAAAATCCCTGAGAGATAGGTACTATTTTTATTCCCATTATACAGGTGGTCTAGTGCTCAATCTTCATTTCCACAATTCTAATCATTATGCCCTGTGGGGAGGGACTCTTGCACAAGCATGTAGTTATGTCAAAAAATGAAAAGAAATAGCCCATAAGCTATGTGAATAGAACCTGGCTACTGAGCCAATCTAACCTGCTCCTCACACCCAAACTAATATGGCACCACTAGCTTAGCATTTCTCAAGTGGAGAGCCAGTTCTCCCAAGAGAGCCTTGGAGTAGTTGTGAGAGATTATGGAGGCAAGAACTTTCTTATTCTTATAACCCCTGGCCCAGAAGTATATTCCTGGGTTTAGATGGATTGGATTTAATCTCTGAGATTTCTTAGTAAAAACTCTCTTTTTGACTCATGCCCTTGCAGGAGCCTTAGGTCTTCACAAAAATAAGAGGCTCTCTTCTCACCATATATATTAGGTATAGTCTGGACCAGAGATATCAAAACACTGCCAGAATTTAAATGGGAAATATTTAATAAAATGAATATAAATACATAGAGAATGTTATTATGTGCTTTTCTAAATTACCATGTGGCTGTAGGGTTTAATGGCTCAGTTTCTATTTGAGTTTGACTCTACTGGTCAAGGTTTTATTCACTCAACAGGAAAAAGGCTGAGATTTGCTCTCGTGTCCATAAATAGTCAAAACCTACTCTCCTTTCGCTTCTCCCTCCATCTCCCTCCAGAGTTCTTTATGACCCTCCAGACTACCACAAGATTGAGGATCCTTTGCAAGAGGAAAACAGGCAGGGCTGCTAGTGAAATGACCCCTTTGTCCTGGACATGAACAGTCCACCCAACTCACAATATAAATGAAGAAATAAAGTCTGGGGTTGTTCCTCCATTGTGGCTCTTTTGCTCATTAACGCCAGCTGTTTGGTTCAGATGCTCAGCATGGTGTAGGAACTCCTTGATTTGGTCCAGGAACTTTATGTAGTTCAGAAATTCCTTTCTGCTTCTGCAATTGTCCATTTGTCAGGAAGTTCCCTTGGGGAGGAGGAAGGAGAGGATATGCAGACTTTTCCTTTGTTTCTTTACCCCAAGTCTCCTACCTGTCTGCTCCCCCTCCTCCTAGTCTACTCTATGATCTTAGACATACTCTACTTTTCTCTCTGGTTGTTCTCCTTTCTCTTGGACTTCCAGCCAGGCAAGACCAAGGATTTAGCTCACAGTCATCATTTCATTAGCAATGGAGAGCCAACTGGTTAAGTGTGTACTGTCATCATAAGGTAATACCATAACATTTTAACTGAGCATTACTGGAAACAGGGGAAATTCACAATTTAAAGGGTCTAGAGTCAGGAAGACCTGAGTTCAAGTCCAGCCTCAGAAACATACCAGCTATGTGACCTTGAACAAATTACTAAAACCTGTTTGTTTCAGTCTCCTAAACTGTAAAATGAGATAATAATAGCATCTCTTTCACAGGGTTGTTATGAGGATCAAATGAGATATTACTTGTAAAAAGTGCCTAGCACATAGTTGGTGCTTTACAAATGTTCCCTCTCTTCCCAATTTGTCAATGAATTAAATTTGCAAGGGAATTCTACACTGTTAATGATGTTATATCAATGCCTGGATGAAGTTATCATTTGTGGGGAAACAAGAACTTTCCCACCTTAGTATAGAGAATTTCACTCCAGGACAATGCTTGGGTACAGTTGTTTTATTCTTTTTTTTTAAACCCTTATCTTCCTTCTTAGAATTAATACTGTGTATTGGTTCTAAGGCAGAAGAGAGGTAAGGGCTAAGCAATGGGGGCCAAGTGACTTGCCCAGGGTCACACAGCTAGGAAGTATCTGAGGCCAGATTTCAATCCAGGACCTCCTGTCTTTAGGCCCAACTCCCCAATCCACTGAGCCATCTAGCTTTTTTACTCTGAATGGATATTTGGTAGGAATACCCTGTCCCATTTTTGGCTCATTGGGACTTCAAGAAGATGAAACAAGTGCCATGGGAGTTTTCAGAGAATTACATGATAATTATAAATATGATAAATATATGTAATATAACAAATACAATAAATATACATATAATAAATGTAATAATATATGAATAGAAAGTATATGATAAAATAATAAAAATAAAATAATAATAAATTATAATAACTCATATTTTGTAACATCTTGATGTCTGTAAAGCTCTGTCCTTGCAACAAATCTGTGAAGTTGTTACTATAATCATTGACTTTGCCATTTAGTAGTTCAGGAAACTGAGGTTCAGACTCAACTTCTCTCTACTCAGTAACTAGAAGTGGACTTGTTCAATGCTAAGCTCTAAGTACTGGAACTGGAATGTCAACCCAAATCTCCTCCTAAATCTAGGTCTATACTTCTTTCCATGATACTGCATTGTTTCCTTCAAGGTCTTTTATATTGTTTCAGTATTTTAAAAATGGTTCAGTCTGGGGATTTTTTTGAAAGGATTAAAAAAAACAACAACAACCACCATCTGCTTCATTCATGAAGAATTTGACAATGGGGGAGAAAGCCTTGCTAGAATGAATGGTGTTTTTTAGGTCATTCAAATATTTATTGTGTCTATGATATGCAATCAGTGCCTTTTAGGGGGACTTATTCATAGTAGTTATCTATTAAATATTTTTAAATGAATACATGGGGTTGTAAGGCATACTTTCTACCCTCAAGGAGCTTGCAATTCAGAGGAGAAGACTTTGGCCCTGGGTTCTTGTTTTCCTAATTGGTAAATGTGTCTCACTGACAACTATTTCAGGAAAGTCCTACCACCCATGCTTCCCTTCATTCTCCATTCCTTGGCCTTTTCTTCCATAAGCTAAAGCCTTGATGCATACCTCTCTACACCATGGATGGGGTGTGTATGCAGGGTAATATGATTTAGACAAGGCTGAGAAGTGTTTCAGAGGGCAGATTCTCAACAAGATGAAGCAAGATCCCACCTATCAGAGTGTGGGGTCATAAGGACCTGAAGTTGACTAAAGGTTATAAAAATGGAAAAGAGGAGTGGTATTAAAACATTGGGAAGACAGAATTGAGAAGATTTGGCAATTGAGGCAGTATGATATAATGGAAAGAGAACTAGATGCTCAGAGTCAGAGGTTGAAGGTTTGAATCTGAGCTCTGCTCTTATTACCTGTTTGAGCTTGGACAAGTCCACTTGGAGAACCTCTGGTCTTTCATTGATGTAACTAGACTGGTACAACAGAGTAATTATCCTGGGGTACAAACAAGATTAGAGATTGAGAGTTTCCTTGTAAATCCTGACTCCTTTCACTAACAATCCATCACTCATCTCAGAGGTTGAGACACTTTTATCCCTGCCCTTCTGTGGGTATGAAAAAAACCAGAAAATTGTTCATGTCCTCCTGGTACTGACAGGTGGCATAGCAGTGGCTAGTTGTCATTAGTGGTTAGTAGCAGTAGATCTTTGAATCCATTCCATTCAATATATTTTTGTCAGCATCTGTACAAGTTGACAAGGGTACACACACAAAAAACGAAATCAGTGCTTGGAATAAGATTGCTCTTCTATACCATTGCCTACATTCATGATAAGCAAACTAATTCAGCAAGCAGTGCCTTGCAGAAAGTCTTCCTTCTCTGCCCTCCACATCATTTCTCAGCCATGTCCAATCCATACCTCCATTTGTGTTGTATTGATGATACTGCTGTGATAAAAAAAATAGCATAATTGAAGCCTTCTCTGAAGATCTTTTGGAGTTTGGAGAGAGATCTTTGGATTGGGAACAAGTCAAGAGGACCAGATTTAATCCTTTGGCCCCTTCACCTTGGTGTTTACCTAAGAGGTTATCTCCTCTATGAATTCTCTTCTCCCTGGGATACCAATTATCTCTTAATTGCCAAGATAATCACCTTTTCTCAGTTTTTATCCTTATTCTGTCTTTGAAGTGTTCAACCCTTTTGTTCACCTCCTCCTGCATATTTGTTCCTCTTTGGGTTTTTGAAACTTTGCTATCTTTCAGTCCTTTTCCTACCCATCTAACTGCTTCTTTAAAGTCACCCTTGAAAGATCATGTCATGTTCCTTGTTTATGGGTATACTCCCTAAGCTTCTGTACTGAACTCACTTTCCATCTCTCTTTATAATCTCTCACTTGGTAATCGCACCAGCTCCGGTGGGTTTAACTATCATTTCCATGAAGATGTATAGATCCAGCTCTAGCCTCTCTTCTGAGCTCCAATCCCTGCATCATGAACTGTCTATTGGACATTTTGAACTGGAGATCTATAAACCCTTCAAACTCATCATTTCCAAAATAGAATTTATTATCTTTTCCTAAAACCCTACCCCTCTTTGGAACTTTTCTATTTGTGTCATAACCTCATTGTCATCCTCAACTCCTCACTTTTATTTATTCATATCCATTCAGTTACTAAACCTCCTTAACCTCTTTTGCTTCCATCTCTTTCTCTCCACTCACAAAGCCATCACCCTTGTTAAACTCTCATCACCTCTCCCAGGGGTAGGGCTACTGCAATAACCTGCTAATTGGTAGCCCTGTCTCCAATCTCTCTACTCCAGTATACCTTTCCTTGACATAAATGCCAAAGTGATTTTCCTAAATTTCAGGTTTTATTAGATATTCTACTTACTTTGTAAACTCTAATGATTTTTTATTACCTCTCAGCTAAAAAACAAGCTCTTGCAGTTAGCTTTTTAGACCCTTCCAAGCCAGGCCAACGTAGTCATCTCTAATTTGAAGGTCTCCTAAGTGCCTTAAGGATTCTGCCCAGAAGTAAGAAATACCTCCAGTTTGAAGGTGAGGAAGACCTAAGTGAAGGACTTTGATTGTTGACTATAGAACTATTGGTAGATGTCAGGCTAAGTCTCCTTTTGTGCTAAGCACTCCCTTAGGTCCTCCCAGGCACACCCTTCAGGGTATTGCTTTTGCTAATTTTTGGTTCAACTCTCCTGACTGTTCAGAAGACCATTTTTATAAAGACTGAGTAGGAAGAAAATGGGAAAGGATGGCTTTCTTTTTCTGAACTCAAAACCTCTCTTCAGGATTCTGGTTGGGTTTCAGCCTGAATCCTCTCAATGAGTAGAACCATTTGTGTGTACTTTGGCCCTCAGAGGGTTAATGCAAATCCTCATCTTTCACTGTGCTGTCCTTTGTTTTATTCTCCCGGGACAGTGAGTCTGGGAGAGAAGTCTGGTTTATGAATTAACTACCTAATGGTGCCCCTTGAAGTCTCATAACCTTCTGGGTAAAAACAGGAACTGCTCTTTGTCCAGGGTCCAGGATTTTTCTGGCAAGGTTCCCTTCTTCTTGGTCTTCCCTTCCTTTTAACCCTCTCCTAGCTGTGATGTCCTGATGCAATTTGTCATTCTTTCTTGGAGAGCCCATGCCAGGTCTTCTCTTTCTCTATCTCCCAAAGGGGAGAACAAAAGAATGGCTGAGGGAGAAGGAGTCCCTCTGCTTTTTGGGGGTATTAACACATAAATCACTCTAATTAGAAGAGACCTTCTGGTTCCTAGGCTGATACCTGGGTCATAAATAACACCTGAAGGGAAGGTTCTAACCTGAAAGTCTAGAGAAGTAAGTCTGAAGGTCAAGATCTTCTCCTTTGTTTCTGGTGCCTGAACTAGTCTTATAAATAATCCATTCCCACTCCTGGAGGTGCTTTGATCTTGATAGCTGAACATAGTACCACCAAAGGATTAAACATTGACTAGAAAGGAAAAGTTGATTGGTTATCATAGTCACAGCTGCTAACTGCTCCTTTCTCCTAAAGATAATTGTGGTCCTGGCCAACTGATGACCTCAGCTTGCTCTTTCAGAATTTGTTTTACATGGTAGTTTTTAGAGCTAGAAGGGACTTTAAAAGCCCTATTTTATAGAAGAGGGAACTGAGACCCAGAGAGGTTCAGCTCAAATTCTACCTTCTGCAGGAGCCCTTCCCTATGATATCACCTTCTTCAGCGCCTTTCTTATGAGAACACTTCGCATCTACCTGTATGTACAAAGCTTTTTGCACAGATTCTTCCTCAAATGATGGTGGACTCTCACATCTTTCTTTCTTCAATATTTAGCACAGCTAAACATAGGCAATTAAGTAATCAATGCTTGTTGCCTGAATGGCTGATATCCTAAGTGACTTTTCTAAGTTCATACAGTAGCAGAGATGGGACTCAAACCATGATCTTCTGATTGGAAATCCAGTGAATTTTCCATTACGCCACATTGCTTCTCATCCTGCCTTTCTAACTCCATCTGCAAATCCACTTCTAAACCTTGCCAGAGTCCTGGGGCCAAAGTATGAGCTGCTGTTGTTGGGTGGGGTTAAGTCTAATGCTTATGTATATTGTTAGGTTATAGAGCTTCTCAAATTGATAGGGTAGAGGTTCTTTGGATCTGGGCTGGGACTTCCTAAATTCAGGTTCATTTTTACTTGTGATTATTTTAGGATGACGTCTCAGGGGGCCAAGAGCTTGCAAAGTACTTCTCAGCTCCCTTTGAACTTTGATGATATGCTAGTCCTGTCTCCCTTTCTCTTTCCTCTTATGCTCACCTCAGATCTTTGGTTAAGAAGTCTTTAAATAGTCTACCCTGTGAACATCAACCACAATGGAAAAAGAAACTGGAGATGCAAATTGAAGCAGTGGAGAGAGAAATTAGGGGACAGTTTGGGGATGGTGAGAAGGGACAACCCTCTTTTTTTCAACTTTTTATCTGGGGAAAATCAGGCAGAAATGAGAAGTGGTTGTTGACTACTATCATTATCCCTTTATTTTTATTGAATTGCATGATAGATATGAATTAGATCTATCTGCAGCTAGTGTCTGTATCTGTATGTAGTAAATATCAGAGAAATGACTTTTGCTTTTGTATCTATTCAGTCACTGAGTTTTGAGTTTTATCAATTCTCATAATGACTTTCAGATTTATTCATGCTTTGGGTGGCAGTGTGGTATATTGTGGAAAGAGTACTGCATTAGGGGTTAGAAAACCAAGATTTGAAGTTCCATTCTATTACTATGTGAAATTAGTCAAATCAGTTCATTTCTGTGGACCTCAGTTTTGTCATTTGTAAAATAATCAAATTAGGCTAAATCATATGGAAGACCCCTTCTAGCCTTAAATCCTATAATAGTTATACTTCCCTGACATGATTGTAGTTCAACCTTCTGTCTTCTCAATGTTGGACTACTGGAATGACAATCAATAGAAGGCAAAGAATAGTTTTAATAGTTTTTCTTTCTTTCTAGTGCACTTAGTAGGTACATAATAAATATTTATTGAGTGAATGAATAAACAGATCTTTGTCTCTTCTTTGATTTTTTTCCCATTCCATCCCATTCTAAACATATCTGCATTAATTGAATGATTTTGTCAGTTCAGTTCAACTGATACACTTTCAGTAGCTCTCCATAGTATGCAAAATTAAGTTCATATTCTTATCTAGGCATTCAAGATCTTTCTTAATTTGGCTCTAAACTACTAATCTAGACATACTTTCTGACTCCATTGTACCAACATTACACTTAGGCTAAATGGTATACTCACTTTCCTCCTAAATTCACCTAATTTTCTTCCTCCATATACTTGCTTATGTCAAATTCATCCTTTGGTTGACCTTTCTTGGCTACCTCTATAGTAAGAGATCTTCTCAGGGCACCTTTGATACCTGATGTTTATCTCATTCTGGCAGCAAAAATACACACTTGTGTTAATTCTTTTTTTAGGTAAAACTATCTTTATATACTCTCTCTCTCTCTCTCTCTCTCTCTCTCTCTCTCTCTCTCTCTCTGTCTGTGTCTCTCTCTGTCTCTCCATATATATAGACACCAGCGATACCTGTACATATATAACAATATCTATATCCACTTATATGGCTTTTTGAACTACCATGAATTTTAACTTTCATTTTGAAAGAGGTCTCTAATTAGTTTGAAAAAAAAGGACTAATAATTATTTCCTAATTATTTCCAAAATAAAATTGGTATTTCCCCATTAGATATATTTAATTTGGAAGGCTCTAGAGCAGTCAGGTAAATGCAATATATACTGAATCACATTCTTCCCTCTCTACCCCTACCCTCCCATTTCTCTTCTCTAAACTGGGGTGGGGGAGAGGCAAAATCAGGGCTGGTTTTAGTATTGCTTCCTCTTTTTCCATCAGGTGAGCATCTTTGAGCCAGCATAGTAACTCAACAGAACTTCTCTTTTTCTTTTTTCCCTAAGTTAAAAAAATGATATGCTTAGTAAATACCACCACCAATAAAAGCATTTAAGTAAACAAATGCATAAAAAAATTATGTGCAAAACCACACACTCCACATTGTTTACAATTTATTTAAAATATGTAAATTATACTTGTGTGCTAATATATACAGCTTCTGCTTTTGAATTCCCTTTGGATTTGTTTTATGTTGATACTTTTTTTCTCTTGATTTTGTGGCTGTCATTTTTTAAAAATGTAATCATTGTATATATTATTCTAATTCTCTTTTTTCATCTCTTCATGTATTTCCAGTATTCATTGTTTCTAAAACAATACATTACATTCAAATATCACAGTTTATTCAGCCATTTCTCCCAGTCATTGTCTTTATTGCATCATTTCCAGTTATTTTGTCATTACAAAACTTCCATGAATATTTCATATATACTCAGATTATTACTTCCTCAATAATGCCCTTAGGACCTAATCCTAGTAATGGGATCCCTAGGTCAATGAGCATGAACAGCTTTATAGCTCTTAATGTATATTTCCATCTTGTTTTAAAAAAGAAACCAATTCATGACTGCACTAGCAATGTAATATTAGGCTTGTTGTTCCATTTTCCTATTAGCATTTAATTTGATCATCTTAATCTGTGTGGTTCTCAGTTAACATACATTACCAGGATCATATTTAGCTCTAGTGGCCCTTAGGCAGCAGATACAATTTGTTTCTAGGACCATCCTCTTTCCAAAACCAAGGCTTTACAGGTTGGCTATACCCACTGAAACTTTTATTTTCATTCCACAACAACTCAGGAATGCAGGATTATCTCTATAGTATGTTGAGTGTTAAAGTAAGACTTTTGCAGAATATTTATATTTTCTAATCCATTATTGTCCCATCAGAAACTATGTTTGGATTATGTTGTGCTCAAGTTTAGATCTACTACTAACCTCATGTTAGGTATGTGGGGGCTTTCCAGATATCTATCATGTTTAACTTATCTAATATTCTATTCATCTCCTTTACTTCTTTCTCATTTATTTTTAGTTAGATTTATCTGGTTCTGAGAGGGGAAAATTAAAATCTCATGCTATTATTATTTTGTTATTTATTTCCATCTGTATCTCATTTAGTTTTTCCTTTAAAAATATGGATGCTATTTCATAAAAATAAGAAAAAAACTTGGTGCATACAGGTCCAAAATTGATAATGCTTCATTTTCTAAAGTACCACTAACTCCCAACATAATGCAATTATTCTGCTTATCTCTTCTAATTATAACCATTTTAGTCCAACCTGTCAGATATTATGACTGCTGCCCTTGACTTGTCTGTATTAGCTGATGCATAGTATATTCAGCTCCTCCGTTTCCTTTTATGGATATCTCTAATTTTTAATGTGATTCTTATAAACAACACATTGTTAGGTTTTGGTTTTTGATCCATTCTGCTATCCATTTTCTTTCCATCGGTGAATTAATCCCATTACACTCAATGCCATAGTTACTAGCTGTGCATTTCTACTCTAGTTCCTCCTCAATGTTTGTCCCCCTCTTCTTTTCTTTCCACTGTTTCCTTCCTCAGATGCCCAATTTTCTTTGTGTAATACCTCTATGATTTACACCCCTTCCCCAAAATCCTCCCTTGCCCTCTTGTCCTCCTTGTTCTAAATTGGCCCACATTTCCAAGAATCCTTCTGTTGTCCTGTTTCTCTGACCATTAAGAAGATTTCTACCCTTCTAATTGTGTATGCTCTTCTTTCTTTATTCCAGGTCTAATGAGAGTAGGGTTCTAGTACTATCAGCCCTCCACTCCCTCCTTTCATTCTCCATAGCAGTCACTCATTCCTTCTTCATATGATAGCCATTCCATCCTTCCTCTTCCTGGTCTATTCCACTACTATTTTGGATCATTACATTACATTCACCTTGACTTCAAGTGTTCTGTTCATACACACTCCTCCAAAATACACAGGCAATGATGCCATTCCAAGGAACCATAGATGACATTTTCCTATACAGAAATCAAACACTTTGACATTTTGGGTTGATTCTATTACCTTTGCATGTTTCTTATAGATCAAAATTTCTGCTGAGTTCTGGATTTCCCCCCAGGAATAGAAACTTCTTACTTTCATAGCCATTTTTTTTACCTTTTATAACAATGCTCATCTTTGCTGGATATGTTATTCTTGGTTGTAAACCCAGTTCTTATGCTCTACAAAATGCTGTTCCAAGTCCTGTGTTCATTTAATGTTGCAGATGCTAAATCTTACATTATTCTAACTGTAGCTCTACAGTATTTAAATTGTTTTTCCCCCTTATTTCATTATTTTGTCCTTTACCTGGGAACTATGGAACTTATCAATGATTTTCCTGTGCATTTTCATCTTTGGGTATTTTTGAGGTGGTGATTGGTTGATTCTTTCAATTTCTATTTTACCCTCTGATTCTAGAATTTCTGAGAAATTTTCCTTGATTTCTTGGAGTATAGAGTCTAATCTCTTTTTTTAATTGTAACTTTCTGGGAATCTAATTATTCTTATATTGTTTCACCTTGATCTATTGTTCAGGCCAGTTGTTTTTATGATAAGATGTTTCATACTTGTTATTCTTTGTCTAATAACCCAGTGAGTTAACACAATGCTGGAGAAAAGAACTACAATTATATTGACATTCTTGCTATAAATTTAGCCTGAATCCTTAAAGATAGTGCAACTAAATAAAAGGGAAAGGCAAAAAGATTACCCTCAGAGAGCAGAATAAAAGAGTTAGTAGATTAGGAAATCATTTGTTTTCCCTTGTCCAATTCTATTTTTAATACATTATTTTCTTCTATGAATTTCTGGATCTTGTTTTCCATTTGGGTGATCTTTCTTTCATAATTTTCTTGCATTTTTCTTATTTTTTTTTCTAATTTTTCCTCAATCTCTCTCATTTGTTTTTTGAGGTCTTTTTAAAGCTCTTCCAAAGCTCTTTTTGAACTTGTGGCCATTTATTGCTATTTCTTTGCTATTTTTGAAGTAGGTGTTTTTTTTCTATTTCTTTTTTTTTAACCCTTAACTTCTGTGTATTGACTTATAGGTGGAAGAGTGGTAAGGGTAGGCAATGGGGGTCAAGTGACTTGCCCAGGGTCACACAGCTGGGAAGTGTCTGAGGTCAGATTTGAACCTAGGACCTCCAGTCTCTAGGCCTGGCTCTCAATCCACTGAGCTACCCAGCTGCCCCCTGAAGTAAGTGTTTTTACTTCACTATCCTCTGAGTTTGAACCAAAGTCTTCTCTATCCCTATAATAGCTATCAATAGTTGTATTCGTCCTCATTTTCATTTGTTTATTTTTAAAAAAATTAGCAGTCAGGTCAGTAGACTTAATTATTGGTTTTTTTGTTAGATAGAATCCCAGAGTTCCTAGGGTGTTGGGATATGTTACCTCAGGTTTCAGGATTTTTTTGTGTGTTTGTTTCTTCCTGGGTCCTCTTCAGTTATTCCAATTTTTATACTTCAAGGTCAAATGTACTCCTGGTCTCCTGCTCAAATTCCAGTCCATGATTGCCCCCTAGGTGCTCTAACCAAAGCCCAAGAACAGTTCTATCACTGTAACTGTAAGCAGACAGTCCAATTCCCCACTATGGTAAAAGCCAGGGATTCCATTATTGTGGGAATGACCATAGATAATGGAGCTCCAGTCCCTCAGCAATCACACTTATCAGTGTGCTCTCCTTCCTCATTATTCCTCTCCTACTGTCATAGCACAGGAAAGAACAGGTGTCTAGTCTCATTCCTTGGATCTCTAAAGTCCCTTGTTTGTTAGCAGCAAACTTTGAGTTTTTGCCCTTAGAACCTGGTCCTTGAAGACTGTGTGGTGTCCACTCTTTCAATACCCAGCTGTGGATGCCCAAAGGTCTCTCCAGCCAAGGCTGCAGCAGACACAAGTGTTCCCAGGGCTCTTTGCCTGCTGATTCCAGCGATATGCTCAGAGATGCAAGCTTCTGGACTCACCAAACAAGGTGAGGTTGCCAATCTTGTCCCCAGGAGCTGCCTTGGTGATTCCACTGTTTGCTCTGTTCTTGCCCCCTGAACCCTATGTTGGTGGGATTGAGGTCAGGGAAGTCAAAAACTTTCCTCCTTATTTATCCTTGGATGTTAAGCTTCATTCCTGAATCTAATCTGTTTTTGCCTCTTTTAGAACTGATTCTGTAGATTTATTTTTGGTTGCTTTTGTAAGGTATTAGAAGGAAGAGGAAACTTCATGACCCCTACATCCATCTCCCTACACTGTATTTCTCCCTTTTTCTTTAGTTTCATTTATTCTCCTTGAAGTTTTCCATATAAAATTAGTTTTAAATTGTTCTAAAATCTTTTTTTTAGCTTAACTTTTTTTCAATTTGAACCTGTTTTTTTTTGGTTTCTTTCTGTACAAAAGTGCTACATCAAAGCTTTTTGTCATAAACCATGGGCACCAGAAATGGGACTCTGGTCACCTGAACCGAGGTCAGTGGGGGAACCTGTGTCCTCTCCTTGGGAACCTCCTAGATCTATAAAACTGAAGGGCTCAGGTTGCTAAGGTTGGTGGTAGCTACCCTGATGTTGTTATCTATAGATAGCAATGATTGCAATCTCTAGTAAAAGGGCAGTCAGCTATATCATCTGGTCTTTTCTGGATGGAACACTTCTTAGAGCTATCTGTAAGCTTCCTTTAGATCTGAACCTATGAACCAGTCTGTGACGAAATTGCTGGAAAATCTCTGACCTTCGGGAAACTGGTCTGGCCATATGGGATCATGGTTACCACTCCCATTAGGTCAGCAGGACACCAAAGGAAACATAGACCAAAGGAAACTGAACATGTGTCTTCTTCAGTAAGGACTTCTTATACCCTGGGGAATTAGATATTCTTAGAAAAGAGTTGTGAGTTTTCTTTGAGAGTTCCGGGAAACCCTTAAATTAAGATCACAAAGCAAAGGGACCCTGATATCTTTTTTGAATAGGAAAGTCCAAAACAGACAAGAAAAATTTTTTTTGTCTCACATAGAGCAATGCTAAGATTACTCCTTTTAGACAAAGAAAAAGATCTATAAATGAGAGAAACCTTTTTAAAGGTGATCTTCTCCACCTAGGAAGTACTGTGAAAAACCTGGACACATACTGTACCTCAAAGATTAAAATCCCTAAATTGAACTTTAGACTTATTGGCTAAATTAGAGGATAATATCAGAAAAAAGTCCTTGAATAATTGAATATTAGCTGTAGGAAAGAGGCCACACTGAAGGAACATTATAGGTGTAGGGACATCTTTAGTGGAACTTCTTAAACAATTCGGGTGGGGAAATTTCTAGTGACAGGGTGTCCTCAGAGAAATTATTTAAGAGAGCTCTTGGGATGAATACTTCTCACTGAGGACATCAGAAGAGATTTGGAATCAAGTATGAGTGTTCCTGCAGGATAATACTTAGACAAAGTTCTCATTGGTAAAAAGGCAAATTCTTTTTTGGTCTGGATTTCATGGGAATGGGGGTAAACAATTCATTTAATTAGGTAAGACCAAGAAAAGGGCCTTCAGGCTATGCTAGATTTAGTACAAAACCACTAGAAATTCAGGTGATGAGTTTTAACCAGTATTTGGAACTTTTCAGTTTTATTCTGTTTTCTTGCATGGGTCTTACAGTTGCTTTTACACACTAGATTTTTTAGCCAAAAACTTCAAAGAGAAAGCTAAATTCATAAAGAAGAGGATGAAGACTAGAGAAAAATTTACAATAACAAGAATTTCCTCAATTCCTTTTCTCTTTTCACATTAGAAAAAAACTAGGAATAGTCATAGAACTGTGGAATGTGTCCAGTTCTCCTTAAAGGGCCTGCTTGTATAAAGTGTCTGATTATTTGTGCTACATATACTAGCTATATATTTTTTGCCAAACCAGGTGTTTTACAAAACTGTGCCATTTCTTTTGGCCTAATTGACCAATAGAAATAGGCTATAAAAAATTAAACTTTAAAAAATGTAAAGACAATTCTCTCTTTTCTCTCTATCTATTTCTAACACTATTTTGGAGGTTGCTGAGAGGAAAGGCTGAAAGAAAAGCTAAGTAGAGTCTAAATTTGTAACAAAGAAAAAATTAATTTCTCTCCTGAAAATTTCTAAATTATAATTTGCATGTTTATATGAAATGTTTTGATGAGCTTTTGGAGTACAAGTAAACTCTGTGAAATATAATGAAAAACAAAATTGGCAGATGGGTTTATAAAAAGGAACTTTCAAATTACTTGTTTACTTTTTTTTTTTTAAATCCTTACCTTCTGTCTTAGAATCATTATTTTGTATTGGTCCCAAGACAGAAGAGCAGTAAGGACTAGAGAACTGGGATGAAGTGACTTGTCTAAGACTACAAGGTTAGAAAGTGCCTGCTTGGCACTCTTCTACTGTTATCTAGTTGTTCCTAAGGTTGCTTTTAAGGAAATGCTTATTAATTATGATGCTTATTCAATAGACATTCAATAAAGTTCAGAGAAATGTTAAAGTAAGAAAAACTTAGGAAAACAGTACAGGAGAAATTTGGAGTAAAGCTTCTATGAGTTTAAATAATTCTACAACTTAGAATTTAGAAAGACATCTGCTAAATCTAAAGCCATTTCAGATAGTCTCTGAGTCTGAAGGATTTGGGGTGCTACTCTGTGGAGTTGGTTTAACTTTAATGTAGATTATACATTCTCTAAAAGATATACTTAAAAAACACTTAAAGGGAATGATGAGCTATTGCAAGATGGGAATGTATTCCCTTTATTAGAAAGCAGAACAAAAACATTTCTAGACAGCTTTTATTTTCCAAAGGAATAAGTAAAGTAAGTTAAGTTGGAATTTTTTTGCCCTTCTGTACTTACAACTGACCTGAAGACACTAAGTAATCCAATTTTTGGTTCAAACTTGGGACCCTTGGGTTAAAGATGAATGCCAAAATGGGTTAAAGGGGAATCCCAAACTGAACCTGGAGAAAGAAAAACTTGTTTTGAAATCATCAAGCAATTAAAAGATAAAGAAAATTTTATATTATTCTGTGAAGGCTAGAATAAGTTAGGGCAAGAGTACAACTGAAATAAACAGTTTGATTTGAAAGGATATATCTTGAATCCTTCAGAAAATTAAAGTCTTCATCAGATACATTTATTTTCCAGTGATGCAAATCCTGTTAGCTCCAATCAATATTCTTGTTAATGTTTTTAATAAGGGCATATGCCTTAATTAGGCTAGCAATCAAAGGATATTTCTGATGCAAATCATTTTCTGACCATTTAACAGTAAGGCACATTTTATAGATCATAAAGAATAATCTGTTGAAGATAGGCATAAAGTCATTAAGGAAGGCTATATCAAGGCTAAAACAATCCTTTTAAAATTTGAATAAGTATTCTAGCATAAGTTGATTGATAACAAGGGCCTTGAAACTTGGAATCCCGACAGTACTAACTTAGCATTAGTGATTACATAGCTATATTTGATTTGGTTGAAAAAAATAAATCAGTGTGATGAGGATTTCTGTTCATTTAAAATCATTAGAAAATTAACTCTTCCTTTGATAAGAAACACACCTAAAAATCAGATACAATAACTTAATTATCTATAGTACTTAGAAAATATCACAGACTTTAAGAAAACAGTTTAAATGTGAAGGAGGATTTTCAAGGTTTAATTTAGAATACATAATGAAACAGATAGCAATAAACACTTTCTATAGTTAAAAGCTCTCTTTAGAGTACTTAAAATCTGTGACATCCCTGTGCCATAGTTGATTAAATAAACTTTTTGGAATAGGTGGATGACTGCTTCTCTAGCATAAAAGGGGTTAACTTAGAAGAGTATAATGACTTCTTCTCAAAAGGCACCCTACTTCCTGAAATGAGGAATCAGGCAGGACCTTCAACTCTTTAGTTATGCTGAGGGCACTCTATTTGGACTTATTTGAATGCTGCATAAAAAAAAATCCTTGCATTTGTAAGCTTTCAAGAATCTCCAAAATGTGACAATATTGCTATTATTTTTGTGTAATAAAATAGAAAAGACAATTTATCAGACTAAAGGTTCAATCTGTAGACGATCTTGGAAATGACTGGGAAATGATTAAGCAAGTAGAAGAATGTAACAGGGTTTAGGTCCCATTGAAAAAGAAAAAAATTTGAGGAATTTTTAGACTTGCCTCTTTGGCAAGTACTGCATGTCTTCCTTTCCCAATCAATATAAGATTATGAAAGATATTTCTTATGACTTTGAAGAGTTGAGTGGAAGTTTCGCAAAAACATATTAGCTAGTTCATTGATAGAGAAGAGTTTATTTATTATTTGGATTAAAAATTATGCCAAAGAATTAATAAGTTAGAAAATTAAAAGGAATTGATTTGGCTCTTGGGGTGATTTAAAGAAATAAAAAAACAGTTATGGGGATCTGAGAATGCCTTCATAAATTAACTGAGAACAGTGGGCTCTTAGGAAAGATAAAGCTTAAATACTACCCTTGTTATTCAGTTGTGTCTATCTCCATGACTCCATTTGGGATTTTTTTGGCCAATACCTTGGAGTGGCTGGTCATTTCCTTTTCCATCCAATTAAAAAAAAAAAAAACCTTGCCTTCTTTCTTAGAATCAATCCTAAGTATTGATTCCAAGGCAGAAAGACAGTAAGGGCTAGGCAATTGGGGTTAAGTGACTTGTCCAAGGATACACAGCCAGGAAGTATCTAAGGCTAGATTTGAATCCAGAATGACCTGTCTCTAGGTCTGGCTCTCTATCACTGAGCCACTTAACTGTCCTAATCTGTAATCTTTTAAATTTTATTATTGTTACTTCTTCACTCCATACTAGATATCTAATACATTGAATCCTAGATGTCATTGGATATGATTAGTAAAGTGCCAAAGAAAATTTAGAAGCGTCTTCTACTGAATTATTGTCATTTGGGTAGGTATAAGTTTCATGTTTTAAATATATGATATTGAGTAGGTAAACTTTTATAGTATAAAGTTTGAGAAGTGCTGTTAGTACATGTTACTTCTTAATTTTTAATGCTGTTATATCATAAGTAAATCTGGCATATAATATTACTATATATTTGAAAACTATTGATTGTTTAATAGAGCATATTTTGATTTAAATAAGAATAATCATCATAACTCATCATTGGGAGAAAAGACCGCCACATCCTCTTAGGAGATTTTTCTTTCTGAAGGGCAAAATTTTATCAGCCCTTCTGACATAACATTGGGCAACTACGGTGCTGTAATTTGAGAAATTAGGATCTCTCTCAACCAAAGATGAAAAACTTACAAGTTAATTTTAAATAAAAATTGAATTTCATTTGTGATCATCTGGAAAATAATGGATCTGTTCGTTAATAATTAGTTTATAATGAAGCTATGTTTTTGAACCAATCATTCACTGTATGTGTGAACTCTCTGTATATGAGTAAAAGTCCAGATTGCAATTATTATTATGTGAAAGATCAATAGCAGACCCTGAAAAAACTTATGTAGACACGAGGGGAAAAAAATTACAATAATCTCACCTTAAATTATAATTAGTGAACTTTTGCTGTTTGAGGAAAAGTTCCTTGGGAATTTAATCTGCTGCTGTTCTAAGTTTTCTAAGTTTTGATTTTAGATATGTATCTGACTTCTCATCAAGCCATAACTCCAGGGAAATGCCATGCACTTCTGCAGTCTTAGGACAGCCTCTGGGAAAGTCAAGAGAATGACTTTGCAAAAGTGAAGGTAGGATTTTCTTGGCTTGGTTTCACCATCTTGCTAGACAAAGACCTTTTCTCTTTGACTATGACATTCTGGTTCATAGTGAACCTTTCTCTGTGACTGACTATTGACTGTAACTCATACTTGAATAAAACAGAACTAAGGAATACTATCTATGCTGCTCTCCCTTCCTTTTTTATTTCTCACATAAAAAATTCCATTGATAAGAGCAAGTATATAATGATATCTTATTTTTTTATTTGTAATACTACTATCATGAGGAATCATAAATTATCATTTGAATTATAAACATTAGAGAAGACACTTCCTTGACCATAATTAATAAGGTATTTAATTTATAGGGGATTATATTACAACATGTTTTATTATGTTAATATAGTCACAAAATATCTTCCAAAGAAGTTGAGATTTAGATAAAGACAAACAAGGTAAATGAAGATGAATGTGATTTTAAAAAATTAAATGGGATATACTTTAACCTCTAAAGAGTTAATTTTTTCTTTTTATGAGTTTTGAGATCTGTTTTGTAAAGACACACCTAGGAACCTCTGTTGCTGACCAGCTCTACGATGGATCAAGCTTCTGTTGAGATCTACTCCAGAATGGGACCACATGAGTTTTTTTTTTAAGTGCCAACATTCATTCGATTATTTATTTATTATTTTAATTTTGAATATTTTCCCATAGTTACATGTTTCATGTTCTTTCTTTCTCCCCCCTCAACCCGCAACCCCCTGTAGCCGATGCACAATTCTACTGGGTTTTACATGTATCATTGATTACAACCTTATTCCATATTATTGATAGTTGGACTAGAGTTATTGTTTAGTGTCTACATCCCCAATAATATCCCCATCAGGCCATGTGATCAAACAGTTGTTTTTCTTTTGTGTTTCTACTCCCACAGTTCTTCCTCTGAGTGTGGCTAGTTTTCTTTCTCATAAGAACTTCAGCCTTGCTCTGGATTCTTGCATTGCTGCTAGTAGAGAAGTCCTTTATGTTTGATTGTACCACAGTGTATCAGTCTCTGTGTACAATGTTCTCCTGGTTCTGCTCCTTTCACTCTGCATCAATTCCTGGAGATTGTTTCAGTTCACATGGAATTCCTCCAGTTCATTATTCCTTTTAGCACAATAGTATTCCATCACCAGCAGATACCACAATTAGTTCAGCCATTCCCCAATCGAAGGACATTCCCTCTTTTTCCAATTTTTTTACCACCACAAAGAGTGCAGCTATAAAAACTTTTGTACAAGCACATGACGTTGTTTCTAAGGTCTACATGAAAACTGAAACATCTGAAACTCAACTGGAAATTAAATGGACATTGAAGATTGCTAGGACACAAAAATACTTTTATTACCTGGAAGATACATAAATTCTGCCTTTCCCATGTCTTAGTGCCAGTGGACTGTTGTCAATGTGTGGTCCATAAAAAAACTGTCCCCTATATGTCCTCAGGCCTTAGAGATTCACAAAAGATGATAGTATTTTTGGATCAAAGAGGGGTATGTGAAAATAATTTCAATACCCCAACTCTACTTAATCAGTATTTACTCTCATCCCTAAGATCATTGTCACTGTCCCCTTTTGTCCTTTCCTTTTGCCCATAAATTCTTTATCTCCTAGGACATTGCTGACCCCAAACCTGGTGTATGACTTCTCCTGAAAGCCTCAGATGAGGTGACTTGCATTTGAATTTGTGGAAATTCTTATGGCAGGATGTCAACCACCTGTGAAAAGATCGGCTGACAAAATATTGATAATTGATGTACATGTCCCTTAGTCAATCATACTATTTCCCTGGTTTCTGAAGATGATCAATCATGGAATTGAGGCTATTTTTAATAGCCTCAAAATTCTATAAAATTCCCAGGACCCTAAAGAGAGGGGTCTTTGATTGTAAGAAAAGTATTGGACCCAATTGATTAAGGGCCACTGGAAATGCTAATAAATTGATCAAGCTTAGAGTTCTGTCTAAGTGCCTTTTGTTATAGATTGGATATTTTTGATCTAAACAATTTTGAAGAATGGTTGGGGCTTGGTTAACTGGAAATGAGGAAGGGCATGCCAGGCATTGAGAAGAGCCTGAGTGAAAGCTCTGAGTAGGGAGTATATTTGTATACATAACAATTTGAAGACTAGGCTGGTGAAAGTTGAGTTCATGAGAGGCTAAAGTAGCCTGAAGGCTTCTGAGAGACAAAGTTGTGGAGCACTTTGGAAGACAGACTAAGATCTTGGCTATAGGCAATGGAGAGCCATTGGAGCTATGTGAATGAGAGAGAAACATGATTATCTTTATTGGCATTTGCACTTTATTGACATTGGCACTTTAGGAAGAATAATTGCAATATCATATATAGATGGATGGGAGAAGAGAGAAACTGGATTCCAAGGAACCACTCTTATGTGTATTTGCTAGAGATGTAGGCTGGATAGAAATGTTACTCCATCAGTTAGAACATATTGAGTACAAAATTAAAGGTTTGATTCCCATGTAAATTTCGTAGGCTCATAGACCTAAGCAATATAGGAATATTATAGATCACCTTGCCCAGCCCTCTCCATCACCCATGTTTTTAGGTAGAGAAACTGGGGCCCCAAACATAAAATCTTCAGAGGTTTAGACCAATTTTTTTTTCTTCTATATCATTATCTATTCTTTTCTATAGTTCATAGCTCTAGATTTCTCTTACTAATCATGACCAGTAAAATCATAAATCCATATTGGTCATAAAAGGTTAAATACTTCAGTATTATGGAAAGAAAATCTCAAAGTGTCATGTGTATCCTTATTGATGATTATTCTTTGCATATTAAAGATAATCCTTGAGAAAAACCTCCTGTGAACAGATCAAATATAGAAAAATAAGATATGACAACTTGACTTCCCAAATAGATATCAGATCCTAAAGTGCACAGGGCTGCATTTCAACTATATTATTTCTCTACTTCTCCACTTCAACAGCTCTAAATGTATAGAATCATTTGTCTTTTCAATCCTGTTTCTCAGCTTTGTCAGTGGATTGAAAAGTCTGATACCTATAGATTTGGGAGTCCTTTGGATATGGAAACACACACACACACACACACACACACACACACACACACACACACTCACACTCCATGTGGCTGATAGTGCAGGTTTAATTAGGTTTAATTATCAGGGAGTAATGTTGGCCACTAGGCTGAGTCTGCTCATAATACCCAAGCAGTGGAAATTTCTATGCTCAGTCTGGTGGTTGCATATTCTACTTAATGCCACAAGACAATAACTTAAGCTAATGAGTTCTCTGTGGTTCTCAGAGAGCCACTTTTCTACCCCTATTCCTACCTCTTTGTAGGCGAGGGAAGAACCCACTCATAATTAGGCAGTATGGAGTGTGGTACAATGGAAAGAGCATGGAACTTGAAATTGTGGGACCTGAGTTCAAATCCCAGGGCTTCTGCTTATTATCTGAGTAACTTTGGGCAATTTACTTCATCTCTTTGAGTATCCCTTTTCTCCTTTGTCAAATGAGAGGTTGAATCAGATGACCTGAAGTCCCTTCCAGTTCGATATCTACGATCCTATGAGATACCCAGATTTGTATGGGCAAGTGAGAAAGTGCTCCTCCCCACTTCAGTTGAAAGAGTCACTGAAAGCCCAGAATTTAATCACAGTGTGTTAATGAGGTGTTAAACTAACTGTAAAAGATGCATCTCTACCCTGATCTCTTTATGAGGTGCAAACGCCTCTTTGATTGAGCTAGGAAGGGGACTATTACAATTGGCTGAGAAAACCAATTAGCCATGCCTCTGGGGACTTTAAATAGCTACTTCTGAGGAGCTGCCTGTGAAGGAGACTTTTGGAGAAGAGATAGGGAATTTCTTTCTCCCTACCCAAGCATCAGCCACAGAGCACTGAAGGGGAGCTATTAGATGAGTAGGAGATATAGAATGCAGTTCAGAGAGACACACTCTAGAAAGAAACAGATTTATTTTATTTCATCCATTTATTTATTTATTTATTTATTTATCTGTTTATTTATTTATTCATTCATTCATTCATTCATTTATTTATTTGTTTGTTTGTTTGTTTTGTTTGTTTGTTTATTTATTAATTGGAAAAAAATTTTATTTAAGAAACAGATTTAGAGAGTCATCCAAAGGGTGAAGCAGCTTCAAAGGAACATAACCCCTAAATAGTGAAAGTTGGATTGTGGAAAGGAGCAGACTTAGAGGATTCAGCATAAATACCCTATAGAGAAAGCATTTTTGGATCCTGAAGTATCAGGAGTTGTGAGTTTATGTAGCCTTTGTACATTTTATATTCTATTTGTGTAACTCACTTCCATTATACTATAAATTTGGTTCCATTCTTTTCATGAATGATATGTGTATTTGTTAGAAATTGAGCTCCAGATGTATAAGGAGAATATTTTTCAATTACTGTTCTTACTACTCATCTAAGTATCAACCTTTGGAAAAGTCTGTTTGTACCTCCTGGATGATTGTTAATGGGAAACATTGATGGGGGCTTTTGGATTATAGTGTTAGGCATATAGACCTGCAAGGTTACTTAGCAGTTACCCTCTGGGGATCCAAAAAGCAAGTGTGAGTTCAAGTTGGAGGAATAGCCCAGACTTTATATGTGCTTATTATGCATGAGTATTTTGCCACTTTTATTAGACTGCTACATTTTCTGAGGGCAGAGACTACTTTTACTTCTGTATTTGAATCTCCAGTTCTTAGCATAAAGCCTGGTATATAATAGCAGGTGCTTAATAAATTCTTGTCAGTCTCTTGCTTGTGTGATCTTAACTTAGGTCATGCTCACAAGGAAAACCCTGCCCAACCCCTTATTCTTAGTGTCTTAGTGAGCCTTGGTAATGTGAACATAGTCTAATGGGATTAATTATGCCTTATTATATATTGTTTACTCATAGTCATAGTTACAATAAAATAAAGGAGATAAAATCAGAACAATTCTATGCAGCCATATGCAAAGTTCTAGGTAGACTTGTCAGTAGCCAAGCTAGAGAAATATTAATTTAGGAGTTTAGATTTTAGCCAACTAGACAGATCTCCAACAATCTGTCCCACTGGGAACAAGTAAATGTTCCTAAGAAATGCTCTGCTCATGGTCTCTAGGAGGGACAATGTCTCATCCATTGAGTGAACTTGTGATTTGGGACAGTCACTAATTAGGGTCTTCCTCATGGATAGTCACTGGCAATCCAGATTTAGATGCTGATTCTTTAACCACTTTACTCTCCATTGCTGTGGATATATCTTTTTTTAGCCTTTCATGCTATTCCCCATAACCTTACAAACCTACTCTTGTCTTGAAACACACCTAGTTTCTAGAGTCTTGTCATGGAATGTGGAATCAGAGCAGACTTTCTAGTCTCATATCCATCTTCCCTATTTTGCCTCTCTTTGTGTTTATCCTTGGAAAACAATGATTTCTTTGTTTTCCTTGTCACATACCTATCAGGGAATTATAGGATCATTGATGAGAGTTGTAAAGGACTTTGGAAGCCAAAGTCCAATTTCTTCATTTTACAGATGAGGAAACTGAGGCTTAAGAGAGGTAAGTGTCAAAGGCAGGACAGGAATGTAGGTCTTCCTGTCTCCAAATCCAATATATTAACCATTATAATATACTATCTCATATTTCTGCCTTGTTTGCCTTATTTACTCTTTTATTCCCTAGTCCATTGTGCTCTCTAGAGAGGAAAGAAGGCAGGAGGATGGGAGGTTAAATAATTTAGTATGACGGAAACGAACTTTAGAAGGCTGACCATCAGCTGTTGATTTTGGGGAGAGGGGTGGGCCTAAGCATCTGACCAAATTGGATAATAGAACAAAATGACCCTTGGTCTTATTCAGTCCCTTTTTGTTTCTATAGCGGTAGAAAAGATGGAAGAGAGTGCTAAGAATCACATAATTCCTAGGCCATCAGCAAACATTAGTTTAATTAATTCTTGATCTTTGTCTAATAACCTGGTGAGTTGACACAATACTGGAGAAAAGAACCACAATTATATTGGCATTTTTGCTATAAATTTAGTCTGAATTCTTAAAAATAGCACAACTAAGTAGAAGGGAAAGGTGAAAAGGTTATCTTCAGAGAGCAGAATAAAAGAATTAGTGGATTTGGTTTCATTCTGCACTGAAGAAACATCCTTTCAGAGCATGCTTGGTTATCTTGCCTTAAAGTGGCCCTGATGAATCTAAGAAATCAGGGAGATAATTATAGCTCTGATACCTCTCTATGGTCAAAGATGAAGAAGCAGAGAAGATCTGTGAAGAAATTAACAGAATTAAGTGTATAGATTAGACACAATAACTTAAAGCCAGTACTTGAGATGTGATTGAAGACTTTCAATTTCCTCTGAGAGCATCTTGTGTCTTTGGCTCTTACCCTAGGGGGTCTTCATCACATCTTTTCTGCATGGTTGTAATTCCCAAATTCTCTTGTCACTCTGTTGTTAAGACAGTAGGAAGATTTCCCTGAGGACTGCATTCAAAATAGGAAATAGTGAAACAAGACTATGATTTAAGAATGGCTTTCAGGTTATTAGCATGTACCTAACTAGAATCCTATGCCTTTTTTCAAACTATTTTTGGCAAACCTGGGGAATGAGTCCTGATTTTTTCTTTTTAATGTTTCTCTTTACTCTTTGTTATTGAGTCAATTAACCCATCCATTAATAAGCATCTTTGTTATTGAGTCAATTAACCCATCCATTAATAAGCATCTATCAAGTGCCTAGTATGTGTCACATACTGTGATAGAGCCTGAGTACACAAAATCAAAATAAAGTGATTCCAACTCTCAAAAAGTTTACATTCTATCACCAGGAGGAGAGAAATCCCCAGAGCTGAGAAAACCAAAGGAAGGTTGAAGACAAGGGCTCTAAGATAGGTATCTTTCAAGTTTCTTAGGAATCAAAATCCATGACTGTCCCACATCGTTCTCATGGGACCAAATGTTCTCTATATGAAATTAATTTAACTTAGAGCAGAGTCATCCCTTGGCAAAATTGAGAAAGAAAAAATTAACTTCAATATTGTTTGGCTCTTCTCTCCAACAACACATATGTACTTTCAATTAGTCAATAAACATTTATTAACTGTCTATTATGTGTCAGGAACTGTGCTAAGCGCCTAAGTAGTGTTGGTATACATCTTCTTTCAAAATCTTGATTTTTTTTAGCTTCACCCCATGCTAAAGGTACCTGGTACCCGTATATGCTTTCCCCAAATTGCCTAGAGTCCCCACTATGGTGCCCTCCCCATCAGGTCTTGTCTCCCAGATATGGCCTATGCTCCACATTGAACCCTATGTATGAATACTATTCTTCCATGGTTCACTGAGCACTGAATTTCAGATTTGGAAGATTTGGGAAATCATCTAGTTCTACTTCTTCATCTTACAAGTGATGAAACTGAGATGCAGAGAAGCTGGGAGATTTTTTCAATGACCCTCAGCTAGTTAACAGCAAAGTCTTACCCCCTTTGAAATGAATTTGTCCCATCCCTTTATTCCCTACTCTTTTTCCCTACTCTCTCTTGATCTAGAGGACTGCTCAATAATCCTGGGTAAACATCTTCACTCTGCTGAGCCTCAATTTCTGTCTAGAACGTGAGAATTGTAATATCTGCCCAGCAGCTTCACAGAGTTTGTGAGTATCAAGACTTCAGAGAGGAATTTTAAGGGTAGAAATTTAGGAACCAATAGTAGGGTATTGTATTTATCATGTAATTGTTCACCTGTCTTTGCTCATGTTGCCCTCCATAAGTTCATATGAGAATCCCACCAGACTTCTTAAAACCTTTGGCAAAACTCAGGGACGAAGGGACTGTTTACCATCAAGGAACTTCGAGCACAATCTGTTCATTGAGAAAAACTCCAGAAAACTGGAAAGGACAGCGTGTGAGTACAAGAACAGCAGTACCTTGAATGGATAAGTGATCTTTGTATTCCTCTTGGCATCAGAAATAACAACATAAATCATGACCAATGCTTCCTGGATGAGTTGTGGGTCTGGGGAGACACTCTTAGGCATGGTTTGTAAATTAACAGTATGTCTGGTCCAAGGACTGGTCAAAGGCTGAATCCTATCTTGTCCCCCAAACATTCCTTACTGCTCCTGGACTTTTGTCATGGTTTTTACATAAGCAAGTCTCAGAACTGACAAATATTGGGCAATCCACTGGCATCTTGAGATAGTATGAGAAAAGAATATTTGCTTATTTGGGGGGGAGTGCTAAGATGTGCTGCCGGGAGAGAATCAAGCAATGAATGGGGAGAATTATAATATTTGGAAGTATTAATTTGTGATGAGGGTGAGACACAGGGCTTTTTTTCCCCCTTATACACTTGTTTCCCATCACAGGTACATGCAGTATCAAGCCTTCATGCTTTCATGTTTAACCAGCCCTTTATTTCTGGAATGTACTTCCTACTCATTTCTTCTTTTTTAAATCTAGAGTATCCTTCAAGGCTCAACTCATCTGCCATGTCCTATGAGAAGCCTTTCCTGCTTCCCCCATTTCTAAGAGTGATCTCTTACTCAACCTCAAATCTTCATGTATGTCTTTC
This sequence comes from Gracilinanus agilis, assembly GCF_016433145.1. Lineage (NCBI taxonomy): Eukaryota > Metazoa > Chordata > Mammalia > Didelphimorphia > Didelphidae > Gracilinanus > Gracilinanus agilis. Next base: position 69,081,440 of record NC_058133.1, read on the forward strand.
TATCTATATTACATCTGATCAGGATAATTTACACTTCTTGAGAACAGGCATTGCTTTTGTTTTATCTTTGCATTCTTAGTGTCTAGCACATTGCCTCTTACATAGTGTTTAATAAATGTATATTGAATTGGACTGGGGCTGCAAATAATAATTAAAACCCAAAGGAAAACAATTATAGTGAGATAATATTTATCAAAACAGACATTTTATGTATGATATACACATGTGTATATGCACACAAATATTGCAGATATTGTGTGTAATTATGTGCTTGGATATATATGTAATCATACATGTCAAGTTCATGGACCCTAGGTTAAGAGATTCTGGATTATATAAACTTTTAAGGCCCTTCTTGGTCTAAATCTGTGACTTGTTGATCTTAGGATTCTATTTTGCCTTTGACTTAGTTTCTAAAATGATCTCTGTGCCTCACTTTGCTGCTGTGTAACTCATCTACTCACCTCACAAGAAGAGAATGCATGCTATAATTATAGGTAAGAGGTAGTTAGATGCCTCATTGGATAGAGCACTGGTTCTGGAGTCAGGAAAATCTGAGTTCAAATCTGTCTTATTGGCTGTAAATATCTTTGGATATTTGGGGCAAATCCCAACCTCTGTTTGCCTTAATGCACTGGAAAAGAAAATGGTGAACCACTGCAGTATCTTTGCCAAGATGACCCCATGGATCATATGATCCATGGGGTTACTAAGTTAGATGTGACTGAATAACAACCACAGTGGGATGAGGACAAAAGAATAGGAGGATTGACCAATGAATATTATGTATCTGGGAGATACACTGAGGGACATGTTTTATAAAAACATGGTGGACCTTCCTGATGTCAATCTGAAGGAAGGAAGGAAAGAAGTAAGCATTGTTAAAGCACCTACCATGTGCCAGGAAATAATATTTCTCATTTGATCCTCATTACAAGTCTGGAGGCAAATGCTATTATTTTCTCCATTTTTAGTTGAGAAAACTGAGGAAGACAGAGGTTAAATGACTTACCCAGAATCATATAGCTACTGAAATATCCGAGGCTGGATTTGAACTTAGTTTCCCCTGATTCCAGGTCCTGTGGTAAAGGTCTTTCTAAGAAAGATGGATTGACATAGAGCTGAGAAAAAGACCTCAACCTGGGAGTTGAGGAGCACAGAAGACAAGCTTTGCTACTTCCTAGTTTTATCTAGGACTGGCCCTGAATAAACCAGATCAAATGGTGTTAAGCAAAATTCAGAGATCCATGAAGCTACATCATTAAAATGACCTAACAATAATAGGCAAAGGAGAACTGAATTTGGAAACCAAACTATAATTATACCTCTTGTTATAGAGCTACTGCATAGGGATGAAAGCTGGACAAATTAGACAAGCATGTAAGTAAAATAATGATAGCTGAAATTAGTTACCACAGAAGAGTAACAAGAAAAGACAGGCCAAGGAATGAGGTCAAAGAAAGGCCACTATAATAGAAAGAAAAAGATAAAAAAGTATATTAATATGTCAGTGCAATGGAGAGAGATTAAAGTTATAGTGAGAAGAGAAGCCAGGCTGGAGCAGAAGAACACTAGAGGAAAATAGAGGTCAATGCAAGAATCATAGACATCCAAAGTTGAAAAGGACCTCAAAGGTCCCTCTGTCCAGCCCACACCTGCTGAAGAATCCCAAGAATGACCCACCTAACCTCCTTGCTTGAAGCATTTCAAGGAGGGCAAACCTTTTAATTCTACTTTTAAAAAATTAAAAAAATTCTGATCTTCTGTCTTAGTATCAATACTGGGTATTGGTTCCAAGGCAAAAGAACCCTAAGGGCTAGGCGATGGGGGCTAAGTGATTTATCCAGGTTTATATTGCTAGGAAGTGTTACCAAGTCTCCTTGATTGGAACCCTTGGTCCATTTTTTAAAATACTTGTAGCTGCCCCATAATCCATTTTTTCATAGTTCTCCTTCTTAGGAAGTTTTTCTTTATATTAAGCCTATGCAACTTTCCATTGCTTCCAGTTCTTTGCTCTTGGGCCAACAGAACATCTGATACCATTTTCTTTTTTTTAAAAATTTCCATGTAATTCATTTTTTTATAAATGAATAATCTTATAAAACCCAAACCTGAAAACATATACCAAATAAACAAATGACAAATCATATATTTTCGTCTATATTTCTACTCTGACTGTTCTTTCTCTGGAGGTGGAGAGCATTCTTTTTCATAAGTCCCTCAGAATTGTTCTGGATCATTGTATTGCTGTTAATAGCAAAGACTATCATATTTGATCTGATACCTTTTTCTCATGATAGCTTTTCCAAAACTTGAAGACATCTCTGCTTTTTCCCTTTTCACTCGTCTGGCTCAGTGGATAGAGAGCTGGGCTTTGAGTCAAGGAGCCCTGAGCTCAAATCCAGTCTCAAGACATTTAGTAGCTATGACTCTGGGCAAGTCACTTAATCTTTGTTTGCTTGTTCCCTTGTCTGTAAAATAGGGATGATGATAATACTATCTCCCAGTGTTGTTGCTGGGATTAAATAGATAATAATACTTGTAAAACATTTAGTACAGTGCCTGACACATAGTAATCACTTTGTAAATGTTGTTATCTGTTATTATTTTGTAGGGAATTGATGTCAACTTTTGGGGATTATAATCGATATATTTTATTCTTTTTAAAATAAGACATCTCCCCTCATCCAATTCTATCATTTCTCTCCTTTTATTTTAAAATTTTTTCATTAAACGTTTACTACAATGTTTATTTCAATAAATTTCAACTTTAATAAATCTCAATTTATTCCCTACCAGCTCTTCCCTCCAATGAAAAAATGGGGGAAAACCCCTTTGACAAATATGTATAGTTAATCAAAACAAATTCCCACATTGACAGTGTTCAAAAATGTGTAAACAATTATGCATATTTAACCTGTCACTTCTCTGTTTGGAGGTCTACCTTATCCTTTATTATTGGTCCTCTGGGATCATACCTGGTAAGTGAATTGATCAGAGTTCTAAAGCCTTTAAAAATTATTTAAAATTGCTGAGGCAAAAAAAAAAAAAAAGACAGAAAGTACTCTGGGAGAAATTAGGTTTGGACCAATATCTCACATTACAAGAAATTTAAGCTATAAATAGTCATATGAAAAAATATTCTAAATCCCTAATAATTAGGAAATGAAAATTAAAGCAATACAAGGCTCTATCTTATATCCATCAGAATGGCAAAGTTGACAAGAAAGGAAAATGATGAATGTTACAGAGGCCGAGGAAAAATAGGCATATTAACACACTGTTGGCGGAGCTGTCAGTCTGTGGAGCTATTCCGGAAAGCAGTTTGGACTTACTGGACCTATGCCTTAAAAGATACTAAACTGCATGCCCTTTGACTCAGTGATACCAGGTCTGTATCCTAAAGAGGTCAAAGAAAGAGAAAAAGGACTCATATGTATTAATATATAAATATATATATATGATGTAATATCTATTTATATATTTTACATATATATTTAAACCCTTCCTTGCCATCTTAGAATCAGTACTATGTGTTGGTTCTAAGACAGAAGAGCAATAAGGGCTAGGAACTGGGGATTAAGTGGCTTGCCAGAGTCACACAGCCAGGAAGTGTCTGAGGCCAGATTTGAACCCAGGATTTCCCTTCTCCTGGCCTGACTCTCTATCCACTGAATCACTGAGCTACTTTCTGTACTAATATATTTGTGATGGCAATTTTTGTAGCGGCAAAAAAACCCTAGAAATTAAGGGGGTGACTATTAATTGGGGAATGACTGAACACAGAATGAATATAATGGAATACTACTGTACTATAAAGATGAAATGGATAGTTTTAGAGAAATCTGAGAATACTTGGTTAAACTGATACAAAATAAAATAAAGTAAGCAGAACCAGGAGAATAATTTATATTTTATCTTTATGACTTAGCATCCATGTTTAGAGTTCCTTTAGTTACCTAGCATGTCATTCATCTAGTTCAGGTCATTTGACCTGATCAAGGACAGCTAGATGCTATATATTCCTACTTATTTTAGGTTAAGTCCCAATCAATCACATTTATTCTCTTCTTTCCAGGCCAAAGATAATACTGCTTGGTAGAGAAGCCAGAACCAAAATAGAAGTAAGGAGCTTTGCCTTCTTCATCATCAGTTATCATTACACTTTCCATCTTGAGTGGTGAGTGGTTCTATCCCTTCTTTAATCTTCCTTTCCCACTCAGTATAGCTAAAACAAACACATTCCTTCTCATTGTCCTTAGCTTTCCTCACCAACTTCACTTCATTGTGAACTTTAGCACCCCTCATTCTATTCTTACAGGAATGTACCCCTCTTTTCTATTCATCCTTTGCTACCTGTCCTTATTTCCATCTTCTCCACATCTTTTTAAACAATTTAAATTTTTAAAATTTTTTCCAGATTACGTGTCAAAACAGTTTCTTAATATTTGCTTTATGATATTTTGTAATCCATGTTCCCTCTCTCCCTCCTAGATGAAAGACATCACTGTTGATGATATCTCTCTCCATTTGGATTATCTGAATGCTGCTTCTTATCCTCCCTAATAAAATATTCCCACTGAAGAGCTTGTTTTTCATTGTTAAATTTCTGCCATCATCCCTAAGTAAGCAGGTAATATGATATAGGTTGTACATATATATTGTCATGTATTATATATTGTCACGTTGTGAAAGAAGACACTGCTTATGCTAGAGAAAAAATCATGGAGGAAATAAAGTAAGGAATGGTATGTTTTGATTTGCATTCAGGACGCCATCTGTTCCTTCTATGGCGGTGGTTCACATCTTTTTAAAAACTTAAATTAACTGGTGAGTTCTCTGGGTATCCACATTATCTTATTATATTTCCTCTCTTTATTAGGATTGTTTTGCTGTGCACACACACACATGCACATGCACACAGTTTTATGCTTTCTCCTTTATTTTTAGTTTCATGATCTTGTGATTAGGTTTGCAAGATTCCAGGTTAATATATTCTTACCAGCCCTAGTTAGTATATTCCATCCCTGGCCATTGGTCCGTCATGACTATATTTTAAACTATGAACCAGAAATCCAAATCCTAGGCTCTGTAACCAATTTCTAAGTAGCTATTCACTTTCTAAATCTGTTTTTCTTTGATGAATTCCATGCCTTTGAGGCATGGAATTATGAAAATACCACCTGCACCCCTGAGGACTTCAGTTTCTTTCCCAAATCTCCTTAGTCTCCAGGAATGTTTTTTAGCATTTTGCATAATGCTTTTGGCATTATCGTTATCATGTATACCCACATGGATCTCTAGAAGTGGATAGCAGTTATTCATTTAAAAAAACTTTCCATTTTTGAGTCAATATTATGTGTTGGTTCTAAGATGGAAGAACTGTAAGGGCTAGGCAGTGGGGTTAAGTGACTTGCCCAGGGTTACATAGCTAGGAAGTATCTGAGATCAAATTTGAATCCAGAACCTCCCATCTCTACATCTAGTTCTCAATCCATTAAACCACATAGGTGCTCCTACAACCATTTTGTCATATCCTGGGAAATACGTGCCTTGGGAAGATAGAATATTGGCCTATTGTTGCTTTCTAGAAGCAAAATATTTGCTTTAGTCATTCTTCTCCATGAAGAATTATTAACAACTACTGTATCTTCTTTCCTTGACTCTTACTGGATGATTTTTCCACCTGATAGAGTTTATCCATCCTTACTATCATTCCTTGAAAAGCAAGTACCTGCTTCTTTGGAGCATTCACCTTTCTCCTCTTCAGGAAGGACCACAAGTTTCTTATCTCGAAGTCTTCAAGGACCATTCTTTCCTTTTCTCACTTTGTGGCACTCCCTTCCCACCTCCTAATATAGGTCAAGATTCCTCTCTATTTCTTGTTTTCTTCTGTTTCCTCATTTTTTTCTCCCCTTACTTTGAAACTATTTTGCTCTTTTAGAATAAGTTTCCCCCGTCCCTTACCATTCCTCAAGTAACACTTCATGATTGGTGCTATTCAAGCCAAAAACCAAGATAGTGAAAGAGATGAAAAAGCAGTTGAAAGTGAGGAAGATCTGACTTTAGTTCCAACCTCAAGCACTAAATAGTTGTATGATCCTGTGTAAGTCACTGAATCTCTTTCTACTTTAATTTTCTACTTTGAAAAGAGAGTTTGAAATTCCTTTTAGCTCTAAATCTATGATTCCACAGTTTTGGGGCTCACTGCGTGAATCCTTTTGACATTGTCAGAAGGAAACTCCTGTATATGGATAGAGGTGACATATGGTATTTCCAAGTATTAAAGAAAAATATTTTCTTTTCCCCCTTCTCTTAGGATAGAGATGGGAATCTGGGAATTTGAAATGGCAAAGTCTAGGGGGACGAGGACATTTGTTGAGCCTAAGTCAACACTCTTGTGAATTGCTATCTACTGAACTGGGAAGTTGGAAGACCTAAATTCAAATCCTGCCTCTGATACTTCCTGTGGGACCCCAGGAAAGTCAGCCCTTATCCCCCCCCGACTCAGTTTCCTTACTTGAAAATGGGGATTAAATTATAGCACCTATCTCATAGGTTTGTCATGAGGATCAAATGAGATTACATAAAACACAAATATTGACTCTTCTTCTCTTCTTCCTCAAAATTTCCTAGCAGCATTTAATCTCTTCTCTCCTATCTTCCTATAGCACTGAACTTTACCTTAGAGTATGTATGTATGTAAAGGTGTATATATATATATATATGTGTGTGTGTGTGTGTGCGTGTGTGTGTGTATTCTATATTCCTGATCACCCCTTCCCACTTCCTCTGCAGAATATAAACTCCTTGAAAACATGGATTGTTACGTTTGTCGTTTTTGTATCCCTAGTACCTTGAGTGTAGTAATCTGCTTAATAAATGTCTTTTTTGTTTATTTTGGTGTCGTTGGCAACTTTGAAGCAGAGGTGGAGTCAGCTAGGGAGGAGGAGGTGTTTGTGTAGAGTGTCACTACCTAGGCAACCTGTACAAAGAAGATAGCGTCAAGATTCTTTGCTGTCTCCTTTCCTCTTAGTTAAGTTAGTGAGTGTCCCTGTGTTTCTTTTAGGAATTATGAGCCCGAGTCAATCAAATATTTAGGGAACCTGAACCCGTTCTGTTCCAAACATTGTGCTAGGCTCTAGAGGCATAAATCTAAAAGCAAGGCAATCTCTGCTATCCAGGAGACAAAATGTTCTTTTGTTTATTTTTGTTGTTGTTGTTGAGTTGTTTTTCATTTGCATCCTACTCTTCATGACCCCATATAAGGTTTTCATGGAAAAGATACTAAAATGGTTTGCCATTTCCCTTTCTAGTTCATTTGACAGTTGAAGAAACTGAGGCAAACAGGGTGAAGTGACTTGCCCAGAGTCATATAGATAGTGTCTGAGGCTGGATTTGAACTCAGGAAGATGAGTCTTCCTGACTCCAAGCCTGGTCCTCTATCCATTTTACCACTTAGCTGTGTAGAAGAGAAAATGAATAGGTTTATTTGGGAACTCTTTTCTTCAGTGGCCTTTCTCTATTACTCCAGTTGTTTAAGAAAAAATGTTGCAAAGGAATGCCTCCCTTTCAGCTTAATAAACCCTAAATAGACTTTGCACATCCACTGAGAAAGGAGGGAGCTTTCCCCAGACCTTATGCTATGTGAGTATTTATTACAAGGGCTGCCTTGGTGGTCACCGTGCCTATACTTTCCTTCCTTCCCAAGGGCTGTCAGTGTAGCCTGCAGTAGCAAAGAGATAGGGTAGGAGATTGGAGAGTATTTCCTGGTGAGAATGGACTGATGGTTCTTGACAGAGAATATGAATTTTGTGGTTTTGATACACAAGCCACCTGGGAAGAGAATCTCATTACTGTTTATTGTAGCAGCCCAGGAGAGGAGAAGTGTTTGGCTTAGACTGCGTAATGAAGAAAAGTCACCCGGCAGGATCAGCACTTGGCTGGGCTCCAGCTCTGAGTCTGCTGTTCTTTATGGAAGGTCAAGAAGGGAAGATGCTGGGCTGGCGGAAGGCTGCCTAGAGTGAGATTTCAAAATTGGTCTTTCTCCTCTGGAGGCTTGGCTTCAAATCTAATTAGCTAACTAATGACAGTAAATGATTGTAATTAATTGATGAATGCTAAAGTGGTTTGGCCTTATAAAAGCACAAGGTAAAGTCTTGAGTGCAATGAAAGGCTAGTCTAACTTTGGTGACCAGCTTAATGTAAAGCCCTTCCCCAGGCTCTTGGGGAATCTTCTAGTGGCGAGTGACTGGGGCTATACACTTCTTTTTTCAGGGGAGCTGGGAAGCTAAGCATGAGCTCTGTCTCCTTGAAGTCCCTTTCCTTGCTCTTGGGGTTAGGAGAAGGTCCTCTGGGGACCATGGACTGTAGAGGGCATTTACTGAGTGTTTTTTATTGGGTCTTCAGCATCTTTGACTTCATTGTCCCCACAAATCACAGAAATCATAGGATTTAGATCTGGATTTAGGTCTAAATCTCCCTCCTCTATCATAGGATTTAGAATGAATTCAGTCAAACCATCCTCTAGAGTAGAGCTTGAGACTTGAACCTAAGACTCTTTTGAATCCAACAGCCACTATTCTTTTCTCCCTGCCATGTTTATGGCACTGTCATCTACACCATATGAAATGAGTAGCAATCGTCAGGCTGGACCAATGTTGGGAGGTCCTCAATCTCATCTTGCATACGTGTCCTAGATGATGCAGCCAATCGGTCACCAAGCATTTATTTAGTATTCACTATGTGACAGGTACTCATCACTGGGGAAATAAGGAAAGGGAAAACATGTCCCTTTTCTCCAGGAACATCTATTCTAAGGGGGGAAAACAATATGCAAAATATAACATAATGGGTTTAAGCAAAATACATACAGAATAGACAGAAGATAATCTTAAAAAGGAAGATACCATTAGCTGAGGAGACTGAGAAAGGCCCTTTGCAGGAGGTAATGCATGAGCTGTCTTGAAAGAACTCAGGGATTCCAAGAGGTGGAGATGAAGAGAGTTTTCAGCCAAAGAATGGGGCATAGTCAGTGCAAAGGCATGGAGATAGGAGATAGAATATTAGGTGTAATAAATGGCAAGTAGGCTAGAATGGTTGAATCAGAGGCAGCTAGTGGTACAGTGGATCCAGAGTCAGTAATATCTGAGTTCAAATCAAGTCTCAGACATTTATTAAGTATGTAATCCTGGGTAAGTCTTTTAATCCCTGTTTGCCTCATTTTCTTCTACTGTAAAGTGGGGATAATAATAAGCAGCTGAGCTTTCGGAAAAACATCTTGGTGGCTGTGAAAAGGATGGAGTGGAATGGGAAGACATTTGAGTTGAGGGGTAGGAGACTATTGTAATGGTCCAAGTGAAAGGTGGTGAAAGCATGAACTAGGGTAGGAGTCACATAAATGGAGAGAAGGTGAAATACTGAGATATCTTGAAAGTAGAAATGATAAGATTTGACACCTGATTGGATACGTATTATTAATATCAAATGAATAAGCTGAAAACTTAGGGCACTTGGTTCTTAAGATCATGGAGAACCTCTAAGTTTTCCTAAAAATCCTTAGGACACTCCAGCATGTTGGTGAAAGCTTTGGTTAGTTGAGAAATCCTTGGGGTTCATCTATTAAGTCAGGATTTGTGATGTCATCATAACTGGTATGTCCTCCAGTGATGTAAGTCACAGCATTTGTGCCAGACTATCTGGGGCTTCTTTGGTCCATATTAATCCTCCAGACTGGATCTACCCAACCAACTGAGGAGCCATCTTCTAGGCCTTTTGACATTGTCTGGATTCCCGTGGGGTGCATGTGCTATCTTTTTCTTACCTCTCACGCTTTTCATTTCCCATCCATACATATTTTTATTGTATCATGCCAACAGGGACCTCATCATGAGCAAGATCATCTCAGCTTTAGTATTCACACATCATCAGTATCTTCTGATGGGAGGCTAGAATGGGGAGTTTCTCCCTCAACTCCCTTTTAAAGAAGGCTCCAACATACTCCCCAGGAGACCAGTCATAATCGTTTAGATTTCTCCATCCTATTTCAGAGTTGGTCACCTTCCCTTCCTCCTCCTCCCTCCCACTCAGAACTTTTCATCTTCCTTTGTTTGTTGTCTTCTTCCATAAGATTGTAAGTTCCTTGAGGACCAGAACTATCTTTCTTTTTCATATTTGTATCTCCAATGCTTGGTATATAGTAGGTACTTAATAAATATTTATCAACTGACTGACTCACTACAGGACTGATCCATCTTTTTCCTCCCTCACATATTTTTTCAGGTGACCCAGGGATGTTTCTTTGCTTCTTCTGAGCAATTCCTTGTTCATAATGTATTGCATCCAGCTCCTCCCTACCATGAGCCTTTCCATTGTGACCCTCAATTTTGATTCTTCCAAGAAGTCTAAGACAATTGTTTTCTATTTTAAAAAATCCTCCAAGATTCCTTGAGGCATGCGAATATCCTACAAACTGAGAAATTGTTATAGGGGCTCCTGCTTCAGTAAAACCTTTACCTTAGGTGGATGCTTGCAGACTGACTTATTACATGCCCCAGAAACTCTGGCTCCTTTTTCTCAAATGTGTACTTTAACTTGGCAAATAGCTTGTCTGTGGGCATTAATAATAGCTGCCATTTAAATACATAGGGCTTCAAGGTTTGCAAAATGCTTCTCATGCATTTTCTCATTCAAGCCTGTAGACATAAGATGAAGGAACTGGGTATATTTAGCCTGGGAAGAAAAGACTTGGGGGGCACATAATGATTGTCTTCAAGTATTTGAAGGGCTATCATGAAGAAGAAGGAATAGATTTATTCCCTTTTATGCTAGGTATTTTCATTCCCATCTTGCAGGTAGGAACCTTTGCCTTTGAGAGACTAAATGACCCACCCAGGGTCTCACAGCTAGTGTTAGAGGCAGTATGTGACCTCAGGTCTCTCCTGCTACCACATTCAGTCCTTTTTCACCACCTCATGCTGCCTTTCTGTACGTGTTAGAGGAAAAACCAGACCAACTTAATGTCTCAAAAGGAGATGGCTATATCATGATAGAACACTCCCCTCCCTGCCTCCTGTCCAACATGCCCTGAAATACCAGATTTGTGAACCTTTAAAAAACTTCAGGAAGCTCCACTCAGAGAAAAATTGTACACTGAAGACTTACTAGCTATGTGATCCAGAGCAAATCACTGGACTTCTCAGAGCCTCAGTTTCTTCACCTGTAAAAAGGGGACAATAACATTGTCCTAGAGAACTGGTGCATCATAATAAGTAGAGAGCTAATCTTGAAGCCAGGAAAGAGGCAGTTCTGGTTCAGAGTTGGACCACAGGGGATAGAAAACCCAAGAATATAGAATCTTAGAGTGGAAGTGGGCTCAGAGGTCATTTGGTCCATCCTATTTCTGAGAAGAAATTCTCTCTATAGCATTCCTCTTCTTCAAGTGAATTGACTACCCCCTGAGTTTCAAAACATATTTCCAGTATACCAGAAGGCAGACGGCAGAGGTTCCCACAAGTAAAACTGATTCCCATTTCCAGGGAAACTCTCAACTTTCTCATGCCAATAATGGCAATCAAGAAGGCTTTCTTCTTTTAGGAAGGTTATGGGAATAATCTCCCTAACGTATTAGGTAATTATTACTTCTAAGCAAACATCTGTTAGAGTAGTGTGCATCTGAGAGTGCTGGGGATAGAACAGAACCTTTCTCAAGGCCCACCAAAGGCTGTATTATTCAAAATCAGCATGTGTTTCAGGAGTAGGTCATATGGAAGCTGAATATCTTCTGGATAAACCTATTTTGTTGCTCTTTTTACTAATCTTGTTTTGTTTGAAGAATAAATGTTGCATAGTGAATACAGCACTGGATGAAAGGTCGAAAGACTCCAAGTTGATTTCCATCTCAAATACTAATTGTGGGATCATAAACGCATTTTTCAGAGCATTGGTTTCTTCATCAGAAACACAGGTGATAATATTATTGCAAACAAGTCAGTGTGGCACCATGCTTAGGGACATGATCATGGACAAAGGAAGATCTGGGAAGGTGCTACCTTGTATTGATATACAGGGAGTGTCTTCACCCAAGAGTACCCCATGTCAATGAAATTTCAGGTCCAAATGCAGGTGCAAGTATAGGACATAGGTACATTCCAAGGACAGAAGGTACCAGGAAGGAAAGGAGTTAGAGACAGAAGATGGGAGAAAAAGCATCTTGAACAGAAGTGACCTATATTAAGAGAAACTAGCCCCATGTATTCAGAAAGATTTTCTAGTTTACCATCCTATTTGGTTTTTATGGGATGAAGCTCAGCCTTTTCAGGAACCCATCATCCTAATATCTGAAGCAATGACCCAGAAAACAGAATCCTAAACACTCACACACATATACGTACTTAATTATCTTACTTTTTCTTCCAAAGTTTCAGCCTTCAACTGCCAGAAAAGATGAAACACTTCCTGTGTCCCCACTTCTTTTAGTCTTCTACCTAGGACTTCAAAGCTAGCAAAAATACTTCCCAAGTTTCTTTTGATGGTATCATCTGTCCTCCTATGAATCAGCAGAAGTGGGCAATGGTCATTGTGTTTGCTCTGCCTCTGGCAGGCTCTCCAACATGTCTGAAGTTTTGCCAGGCTCTCTGCCAGAAGTTTAAAAAAAAAACCACCATATACACAACAAAACACTGCAGGAGTGGGAACAGGTGGTATAAATCAATTCCTGAAAACATGAAAGAAAAGCACGACATGGGTGTCCTATCACCTAGCTAGATCGGCCAAGTATGGAAAAGCAATGTCAGTTTCAGGATATAATAGGGATTTGCTTTTTTTTTATTTTTTAAATTGCTTAGCTCCCTACTTCTTACAGGAGTCTTATCTCCCGAGTCTTTCCAGAACAATGGGCAGGCCATGTCCTCTCCATCTGCAGCTATCAAGTGGTAATTATTTAATTCATTTTTCCCCCTGAATAACTTTGTAAATTAATTGAATAGTAGGAGCAGTAGAAGACTGAAGGAAGAAATAGAACACACTCAGTGTTCTTAAGAGGAAATGAATAATGCCTAAATACTAAATTCCTCATAACCACACTAGTTTTGGGAAAGATGGTGGTGTAATCTAGAAGAAAGAACAGTGGGTTAGGATTCTAGGATTATGTTATTTAGAGCCAGAACCTCAGAGCCCATCTAGTTCAGTCCATTCATTTTATAGATGAAAAAACTGAGACGTTGGAGGTTAAATACCTTGCCTAAAGGAAGCTACATAGAGAGTATCTGGGGTGGGTATCTGGGGTGGGTGTCTGGGGTGGGTGGGGGGAATTTCATCTCAGGTCCTCTGATTTAAGGCTCTTAATCTTTCCAAGGCAAATCATTTCTCTTCTCTAAGATTTAGTTTCTCTACCTGTAAAATGAGGGGACTGGACTAATCCTCTAAAGTTTCTTCTAGCTCTAATATTCCACAAATCAGTGTTAAAAGCCAGAGTCAAAGAGTAAGCATGCATTATGCACCTACCACATGCCAGGCACTCTGAACGATATCAGAGATACTAAGACAAAGCAAGAGACTTGGCCCTCAGAGGGCTTATATTGTGCTGTGAGGACACGGAGAAATAAATACAAAATATACAAAGAAATAGAAACTAATAGAAAGTAATTTTGGGGGAGTGGGGTGGGTGGTGAGAGTGCTAATAATTGGAGGATGGCCCAAAGAAAGGCTTCTATTCTGAGGTAGTCTTTGTTTGGAATGTTGAAGGTAGCTATGTAGTAGTGAGGATCAAGAACATTTCAACCCTACTGGGGACAAAAGCAGGAGATGGGAACTTCTGTTCAGGGAACATCAATTTGATCAGGGTGACTGAGGGGCAGTAATGTGAAATCTATTTGGAAAAGATAGGCTGGAGTCAAATCATGCACAGCTCTAAGTTCCAAACAAAAGAGTTTGAGTTTGTATTTTTATCCTAGAAGCAATAGGGATCCAGGGAAGCTTTTCTGAGCATAATATTGACATGGTGAACAACCTGTACTTTAGGAATATCAGTGTTTGGGAAGAACAACTATGTTGAGGACAGATTGGAGGTGGGAGAAATTGGAGGCAGAGGATAAATTATGAGAGAGATGTAATGGTCCAAGAGATAGGTGAAGAGGACCTGAACTAAGATGATGAGTGGAGAGAAAGGAATCAATAAAATGTTGTAATTGATTCAGTAGGAAAGATGGAAGGACAAGGAGGGCAGAAGTAGGAGAAGGAAGACAGCTTCAGCTAGGAAGAACTTTTCAGGGATTTTTGACATGAAGTGGGGCTATAACAGGCTTTGGTCATCAAACTTGAGAATTTAGTCATCAGCTTAGTTTATAGATTCTATATCTTCTTGTCTGATGGAGTCATTAACTTTTATTTGGTCCATTCTAATTTTCAAAGTCTACTATTTGGATAAGGTTTTGTATCTCTTGTGCTAAATTATTCATTCTCTTTCCAATCTTTCCTCCAAAATTCTCATTTCTTCTCCACTTATTTCTTACTCTTATTTCATTTATATAATGTTAACTCCTTAAAAAAATTCTTAATTCATTTCTTATAAAAATTCTAACTGATCTTGTGGTCAAGTTATGCTTATTCTTTATGAGAGTATCCTTATGATAATTATCCTTTCTCATGAGGTTATGAGTTCTAGAGTTATTTTCCATGTTTATGTCTTGGGATTTCCTGAAATCATCATAGGTCTTTTTCTTTACTCCTAATTTTACTCCCTAGATTGGGACTTTTGCATTAGGACTAGGTTCTATATACCTTTTCCAAGTCTGTAGTGACATTGTATGGCCCTGGCCTAACTCATCTGGGGTCTTGTCACTCAGATATTGAATGCCAGGTTGTTCAAGGCTCACAGAAGTAGTTTGAGTCCAGGAAACAGAAACTTTCAATAGGCCCTATGCAATCAGTTTAAGAGTATGGACTTATTGCTATCCTTTTGGTCCTTCCAGAATCCAGATCCGAGTTTGGGTCTAGACAACCTAATTGCAGACTTGCCTGTGAGTGGCATTCCAGTAGAGAGTAGATGGCCCCAGATGTCAGTTCCATAAATTCAGAATGACAATGCTTCTAGGCTATCTTTATGGGTTGAGCTTCAGTCAACTAAGGGGATAGATGAGACTGCTGAACAGCTTCTCTAGGATAAATCTGGATCCCCTCCAGGTTATCACTATGCTCCTGACATAAGCCTTTTTGGAGCCCTGGAGATGAGTCCAGAATCCCTCTGAGAAACCCCATGTTGATAGCTTTAATTCTGTTCTGGTCCCTGGATCGAGTCTTTGACCAACTCTCAGAGACCCTTTGCTGCTACTCCTATCTGGTTTGCAGTCCTGAAGGCTGAATCTGCAATCCTAGTCCACTCTTGTTTCACATTGTTGCCCTAGTCATTTGACTATACTTTGAATTTGATGCTTGTTCTCAAAAAATGACCCATTCATGATTTCTCCCTAGATTTCCCAACCACTGCTCACTCTGATGTTCTTCTTAGATCTTTGTAGTAGTGAGTTAAAACTAAGTTGATTACTAAATCCTCAAGTTTGATGACTGAAGTCTGTTACTGACCCACTGTAGATTACAGTTTATTTTATTTTATTTTATTTTTTAATTAAAACCCTTACCTTCTGTTTTGGAATCAATACTGTATATTGGTTCCAAGGCAGAAGAGTGGAAGGGCTAGGCAATGGGGATTAAGTGACTTGCCCAGGATCACACAGCTGGGAAGTATCTGAGACCAGATTTGAACCTAGGACCTCCCGTCTCTAGGCCTGGCTCTCTATCCACTGAGCAAACCAGCTGCCCCCTAAAGTTTATTTTAAAAAGCCCTGAAAAGTGCTTTTTAGTTGAATCGGTCTTTCTTCTACTTCCACCTTCCTTGTCCCTCTATTGAATCAATTACTGCATTTTATTGATTCCACTTCCACAATATCTTACTTTCTCTCCTCTCACTACCTTAGTTCAGGTCCTCTTCACCTATTTCTTGGACTACATGTTTCTCATAATTGGTTCTCCTGCCTCCATTTCCTCCCATCTCCAATCTACCCTGGACAAAGCTGTTCTTCCTAAACACTGATATTCTTAAAATACGGGTTGCTTACCATGTCAGTGAGGTGGTGGTGGTGGTGGTGGTGTGTGTGTGATTTGGGGGTGGGGTGGGTGGTACTACTTTCTTCTATTCTGCCATCTTATTTGATCTCCTGAAATAAAGTATTGAAACAATATAAGATTGTTATTTTGATTAAGCATGCCTAGTTTCTTTCTCAAAAATTTCCCTGCACTGTAGCCATTTAAATAATATAAAAGTGTCTATATGTGCTGGAGCAATTAAACAATGAGTAGGAAATGAAATAAAGCTCAAGAACCTGGAGAAGAGAGGACAAGAAGACATGGGAGCTCTCATCAAGGATGGAAAGAATATCATGGGTCAGACAGATGAGACTCGTTCTGCTTGGCCCTGGAGGGCAGAAGGAGAATGAATGGGTGAGTGTGAGAGCACAACTTATCTCAGTGCATTGGAGGCATGCAGAAGTAGATTGGGGTTTCCTTGGGAGATATTGAGTTCCTTATTATTAGAGGTCTTTAAGCAATGGCAGAGATATCTTAGAAGGGATTTCTGTTTGGCTAGATGCCTTTTGAGATCCCGCTGAGATTCCATGATAGAGAGAGCAGGAGAAAGACTAGAATCCGGGGATATGACTTTTGATAAGTAAAATTTACTCCTTTTCTTCCTCTCCACTTTCTTCAGGTGATCTATTTATGTCCCAAGGTAACTGGCAAAAGAAACCTAAAGTCATTTATTGGAGGGTGGGTCTCAGAGCCAGTAGGTTCTAGGGCTAGGAGATATAGCCTTTATTTGGTAAAAGGAGGCTCAGAATATTGGGTTGCAGCCTTGCTCATGTGTGTACCCTGAACAAACTAACAGGACAGAAGGAGGTTGTCTGGATTTGAAATTAGGACTAGGGCACAGGCTTATTTTTTCCTCTTATCACTGAAGCAGATTGAAATGACTCAGTCATTTCCAGTTCACTAAACAGCAAACTGTCCGTTCTTCTTCAAAACTCCCCGGTAGAGGGGCAGCTGGGTAGCTCAGTGGATTGAGAGCCAGGCCTAGAGATGGGAGGTTCTAGGTTCAAATCTGGCCTCAGACACTTCCCAGCTGTGTGACCCTGGGCAAGTCACTTGACCTCCATTGCCTACCCTTACCACTCTTCTACCTATAAGTCAATACACAGAAGTTAAGGGTTTAAAAAACAAACAAACAAACAAACAACAACAACAAAAAAAACTCCCCAGTAGAAGGTGGGGGATCGGTCTTGCTTCCTGTGGTCTCTGATGCCCCTATGACAGCACAATAACAACACAACTGTCCATCCTGAGCTCCCTACAAAGATGTTAGTGATTCTATGCCATGGAGGGATAGTCCAGCAGCCCTTTAGTCACAGAAGAAAAAAGTAGCAAAATTAGTCAATGCACCATATGCCATTCAAATGAACGCAGTGTCCCCTTTGCTCCCAATTATGGTCCGTGTGGAAAGGTCATGAAGTTTAGGGAGAAATGAAAGGCAATCAACCCTGGGGAAATAAAACTAAAGGTTTATTTTCAGATCAGACACTATTGCATGAGAAAGACAAATTATACATATATATGTATATATATATGCACACACACACACATACACATATTATACCCATACACATAAATGTATGTACATTTCACTTTATTTTTTTCCTTACTAGTTGAGTTGACTGTAACAAACATGACCTTCATTTATACCTATATCCTACCTGTGCTTTGGGCTTCAATGAGTTCCTATAGTGCCCTATTATTCAACAGTGGTTATGCAGGCAAAGATTCATGTCAGAATAGTTGGTAATTAGGAGTGTTTGTGGATGGAGACAAAGAAAAGAATGGTCTCTATAAAAGAGGTAGACCTTAGGCAAGTCACTTAACCCCCACTGCCTAGCCCTTACTGCTTCTACCTTAGGTAAGTATTGATACTGAGGTAGAAGGTAAGGGTTTAAAAAAATGAATTAAGCTTACTTTGCAACTTTAGAGCATGATTTTACTTGTAGATTGACTGTTATAGATAGAAAGGACCTTGGAGATCATCTGGTCCAATTAACTCATTTTACAGAAAATCCAAAAAAGATGTAACTTGCCCAAGGTCTTGACTCCAGGGGGTTTCCTACATTTAGCCTTATTAGCTTCCTGTGGGGGGGTGGGAAGTTGTATACTACTACACAAACTGTTTGAACACCAACCTGGGACCCTGAACAAACACTAAAAACAGAATATTTCTCCCTCTCAATGAGACTTCTTTTTCTCATTGTTATGTGAGTAAGAGTAGATATTGCTTCATGTACCTCCCTGGGAAGATGACTGAAATACTCATCGGGGACCTCAGGTTTTGGGGTGAAGGGAAACAATAGCAGCTCAAACAGAAAGGAAGCTGCTCTTTTTTCTCTGAAATGAGCAGGGATTCTGTCAATCACCATATAATTTGCCTCCTTTTACAACATATGTAATGTTGTGATCCAGCAATGTAGATTAAAATGGACTTTTATATGGTTTTCCCAAATCCAAGCCTAGGAAGGTAAAATTTTCTTGGCTTAAGTAAATGAATGAACATACAAACAAACAAATAAACAAACAGATAGATAGATAGATGATAGAAAAATGAATAGAGAAACCAAACAACTTCTCACTGATTTGTCCATTTTTTGGGCTTTCCTGACAAAGAAAAGAAAACTCCATCCTGAGAAGTGGCTCCACTTCTCAGCTCTCCTTAGATACAGATGTTCTCTTTTCATTGAGCTCATGGGAAAAAGAAAGCTAGAAAGTCTGGAATTTCTTTACCTTCTATTTTCTGATTTCCTTCGGGCTCACCCTGAATTCTTGTAGGCTGTGAGCCCAGATTCATTTTTGCGATTGAGACTAAAAGGGTTCTTTAAGTGCCTGGAGGAGTTAATTGATCTCAAAACACCTGTAGCCTGCAGGAAGCAAACACTTTTGTTTGAGAGAAGGGGTTTTCTTGGTCTCTGTGGGCATTACTTTGGGCAGGAAAACCACAGCTAAATTGTTCTTGAGGTGTTTGGAACATTCTTGGGCACCTGGCATAGCCCATGTGACTTTGCAAAAGTGAAAACAAACTTACTTAATGAACCATAAATCTGCCTTAGCCACCTGTTGTGACAGTCAGGTGGGAAGGAGGTAGGATGTGAGTTTGTGATGGTTTCTGTTCCTTTCCTTCTTTAAAAAAGAATCAGATCACAGACTGAACAGGCAGCTGCCAGATGATCCCTAAGTTTCATTCTAGCTCTGAAGTTTTAAGCTATTTTTTCAGGGTCTGATGGGCAGCTTCGGGGCTCTTTATAGCCCAAGTCAAACAGTGGGCTCTTTGTCCCCATTCACCTCTGCCCCTTAGAATCCCTGGCTAATTTCAAGAATTACCTCTAATGCCACTTCATTCCAGAGACCATTTCTGCTCTCCCCCCCCCCCAGATGCCAAAGCTTTCCCGTCTATGGTTACACTTCCTCAATTCATTGTGGGTCATCTATTACCATCTATCTATATGCCATAAGAATTAGAATGTAAGCTCCTTCAGGACAGGAGCTGTCTCTGCTTTTTGGTATCCTCTGCATTTAACATGGAGGTGCTATAAAGGGATTAATAAATATTTGTTAATTGTATAATTAATTGCAATTCACTTTTAATTGCACTTGCAGAAGTCAGGCTGGAAAGTACAGAAAAAACACAAAGCAAAACAAACCCCCAAACCAAAAATCCCCCAAACAATTAAACTTGATGCCCCCCCCAACAACAGTGTAGGGCTCTTACAATGGAAATGCTTTTCTCTTTTAGTAGATTAAAATAAACAGAGGTGTTTCTATCTCTATCCCCACCCCAGGTTAGACTGGAATTCTTGTAGTGGATCCTATCTACCCTTCTGGGGCGGGACTAGAACCAGACCACACTTAATATAATTAATAATATTTAAGTAACACTTTAAGGTTCACAAAATGTTTTACAAATATCTCACTTGTTCAACCACTTATTATTCCACATATTAAACATAGCATTTGATATATCTCATTTGATCCTCATAACCAGCCTATTAAGCAGGCTCTATTATTAGCCTCTTTTTACAGATGAGAAAATTGAGGCTGAGAGGGGTTAAGTGACTTGCCTAAGAAGCATCTAAGGCAGAATTTGAACTCAGGATTTCCTGATTGGTCAATATTCTGTCCACTGAACTACCCTACAGTTTCACACTTGTGCCATTTAGCAGCTCCTGGAAGTATTTTGATTTATGTATTTAATGTCAGGATAGTAGTTAATAGGATGAGGTGCAATTTGTACTGTTTAATTGGCTCCTGGATTTTTCATAGCCCCTGGTTCCCTTTTAAAGCTCAGTTCCCTCTGCATTCATCTTTGTTGTTTTTCGGTCATTTCAGTCAACTCTTTGCGACTCATTTGGGGTTTTCTTGGCAAGGATAATAGAGTAGTTTGTCATTTCCTTCTCCAGCTCTTTTTATAGATGAGGAAACTGAGACAAAAATGGGTTAAGTGACTTGCCCAGGGTTACCCAGTGACTCCAAGCCTGGCACTTAACCCACTGAACCACTGAGTTGCTTTTATAAAAGAAAAAGAACTTGTCTAAGGTCAGGCAGCTCTATGGGACTTTAATATTCTATACTTCCCTTTGTGGTGTGGAAGTTAGGTAGCCTTTTCCAAAGGGAATCCCTCTTTCATTTGGACTTTGGCCCCAAAATCCTCCAAGAATATATAGAGGATTGTTGAAAGTTATTTTTTTGTGGTTGTATGTACTAAGAAATCTTAGATGATATTGTACAGATCTCACATAATCTTAAAACTATTTATTATGAGGTTTAGTTGTGCTTTCCAGCTTTTCTTCAGCATGATTTCAACCTCTTCATATAGAACATTGGGCACAGAGGTGTTAGAATGTGAATGTAGCTCTATTGCCATTGATGAGAAAATAGATTGCTACAGAAATTCTGGCAGATTTTTACAGCTACCATCTGTTTCATTTCACATCTACTTTTTGTCTTCTTTTGGGTTTCTTCCTTCAGTTGTCTTTATATCATCTGGCTCAGTGGGGTCTCACACAAAGCTTTCTAAAGGCTAATTTTATATTCTTTCTGTTTTGTGAAATATGATGTTCTAGTTGCTTTCTCTGAAATGTTTTGTAAATGAGCTTATATTGTAAAGTGAACTTTCCCATGACTTTTTGTCTTTCTGCTTGACAAAGAGATTGTCCAGCATTTGCTTCCTGAGGCAATTTCTGGAATTCTCCTTTTCGTGGCTCTTTTTTTTTTCCTTTTTACATTAGATAAACTTTTATGCTGAAAGCTTTTATGTTGGTTGTTTCTCTGTCACATTCTATCTACAGTAGTTGTTCCAAATTTCCTCTTCTCTTTAAACCTTCTATATCACACACACACACACACACACACACACACACACACACACATCCCTTCCCCTCCCAGTAGACAATCCTGTTTCTATTTTACTAAGAGAGATCAGTAGTACTCCATCCATTCTACCTCCAGCTGTCTGAGCAAAGACTATATAAGAGGTCCTCATCACTTCTTGTTTGGACTTTTACAGAATCCTTTTAACTAGATTCCTGCTTTCTGGTGTCCCTCTATTCCAATCCATTCATCATATAGCTGCCAAAATAATAATTTTCTTAACTTGCCATGTTACTTCCTTTCTAAAAATCTCTTTAGTGGCTCTATCTTACCTATAAAATAAAATATAAATGGGATAGTGAAGAGTTCTACTCTTTGGACTGGATTCCAATGGTTTTTCCAGGTCGATTTCAATCTGTAGCCCAACTAGACGCTAAAGAAACTCAAATAATTCTCACTCTTATTACCAAGTTAGTTCCAGAGTAATATTACATATCCCCTTCAGAGTCCTAGAGGTGATTCTCTATTGTCATTGGCTTGGGCCTCTATCAGTGTGCTTCTCCTTCCCTCCTACACCCCCTCCCAAAGATTATAGTTAAGAATCATATAGTTTGTCAGCCATAAGCAGCTTTTATTTATTTATTGAAGTCTTTACCTTCCATCTTAGAATCAACACTGTGTATTGGTTCCAAGGTAGAAGAGTGGTAAGGTTTAGGCAATGGGAATTAAGTGACTTACCCAGAGTCACACAGCTAGGAAGTTTCTAAGGTCAGATTTGAACCCAAGACTTGCTTGTCTCTAGGCCTTACTTTCAATCTACTGAGCCACCTTGCTACCCCGTTAAGTCACTTTTAGAAAGATGTAGTTATTAAGGTGATATAGAATGAATATTTGGTAAAAAACACCTTCCCAAAAGTATATGACATATTTTTCAGCAAGTACATACAGAATCTATGGAAAATGGGCTCAAGCTTAGAGAGCATATATGCTGAAAGGGGAATCACAACTCCTTGTCATTGGAATTTCTTTTTTCCCATTTGTGAGGTGCTTATGACATTCCCCTTAAGTATGATAAATGTATATCTACCTGTACTTAGTTTCTGATGCAGAAATTGCTATTAGCTGATCTGTATATGTGGCTGATACATTGATGGGAAAATGGGAAATCCATCAAAACCATATGGACTAGGAGCAGCTAAGTAACACAGTAGATAGAGCATGAGGACTGGAGTTGGGAGATCCTGAGTTCAAATTTGACCTCAAATACTTCCTAGCTGTGTGAACATGGGCAAGTCACTTAAACCCATTTGCCTAGCCCTTGTTGCTCTTCTGTTTTAGAAATGAATTTAAGGTAGAAGGTAAGGATTAAAAAAATCATATACCAAGATGGGAGTAAAGGCAAAAACTCATCTAAGATCTCCCAAATTTCTCTCTAAACAACTTAAAAATAATGCTTCAAAAAAGAATTCTGGAGTAGCAGAATCCACAAAACGTTGAAGTGAAACAATTTCCTAGCCCAAAACAACTTAGGAGGTCCCCAGGAAAAGTCTCCCTCATTGGGATGAGAGTGGAGTCTTGCACAACACAGACCACTTTTGGGGTAACAGCAGCTTCTGAAGCTATCAGCCCATAGACAATAAAGAGGTTTGATAGCTGGATAGCTGGTCAAAAGCAAATTATAGGGGACCATTTTCTGGTGTTGGGAGCAGGACAATCTTGCATTGCTCGTACATGGTTTTGAGTTGTATTGTAAGGTCCAAGGGCAAGGAAGAACACTAGCACACCAATGCTTGTGGTTGCTGAGAGAAGAGTGCTGGTGGTCACTTACAGACTAGAGCCCAGACCAGGAGAGGAGTGACTATATCTCCTTAGATAATTCTACCTTGGATACCTAGAAAACTTATAGACCCTCAGAAATATCTCTTAGAAGAACAACACTAAAAAACTGAAGTTGTGACTATGCTCTTTATACACTGAGGGCAGAACCCAACTTTAGCTTAAAGTTAGAAGTCAAGAAATAGGTTGAAAAAATGAGCAAACAACAACAAAAATGAAACTGACCATATAAAGTCACTACAGTGACAGAGAAGATCATAAAACGAGATGAAGACAATGAAGTCAAAACAGTTTCATGCAAAATTTCAAAGTAAAGTGTGATTTGGTCATTGGACTAAAAAGAATTACTTGAAGAGCTAAAAAGGATTTTAAAATCAAGTAAGAGAAATAGAGAAAAATTGGGAAGAGAATGAGAATGATACAAGAAAATAATGAAAAAAGATTCAATAGCTTGGTAAAAGAGAAACACAAAAATACTGAAGAAAAAAAATCTTAAAAAGCAGAATTGACCAAGTGGTAAAAGAGACAAAAAAAATCCACTGAAGACAACTATTTAAAAAACAAAATTGGTCAAATGGGAGAAGAGGTACAAACATGAATTGAAGAAAAGAACTTCTTAAAAAATAGAATTGGCTAGATGGAAATGGAGGTACAAAAACTCACTGAAGAAAATCATTTCTTAAAAAATAGAACTGGCAGTTAGGAGGTAATGATTCCATGTGACATCAAGAAACAATAAAACAAAATTAAATAAAATGGAAAATGTGAACTATCTTGTTGGAAAAATAACTGACCTGGAAAACAGATTGAGGGGAGATTTTTTTCTAGTTTATTTTTTATTTTTTATTTTTTTATATTTTTTTAAACCCTTAATTTCTGTGAATTAGTTCCTTGGTAGAAGAGTGGTAAGGGTAGGCAATGGGGGTCAAGTGACTTGCCCAAGGTCACACCGCTGGGAAGTGTCTGAGGCCAGATTTGAACCTAGGACCTCCTGTCTCTAGGCCTGACTCTCACTCCACTGAGCTACCCAGCTGCCCCCTTCTAGTTTATTTTAAAAAAATATTTTCTCCACTTTTTTAAATTAATGGATTTAATTCTAAGTATCTTAGCCCCTTACTCACTGAAGAAAGAAAATGTAGGAATTATTGGTTTAACTAGAAGCCATGATTTTAAAAAAATGTATAGACATCATTTTCAAGAAATTATCAAAGCAAGCTGACCTGATATCTTAGAACAACAGTTTAAAGTAGAAATTAAAAGAATGCACCAATTATCTCCTGAAAGAGATCCTCAAATGAAAACTCCTAGGAATATTATAGCCAAATTCCACAGCTCCCAGATCAAGAGAGAAATATCATAAGCAGCCAGAAAGAAACAATTCAAATATCATGGAACCATAGTCAGGATAATACAAGATTTAACATTTCTACCTTAAAGGATTAGAGGGCTTGGGAGATGATATTTCAGAGGGGAAAATAGTCTAGTATTACAACCCAAGAATTACCTACCCAGCAAAGCAAATAATTTTTTAGGGGAAAAATCGATATTTAATAAAATAAAGGCCTTTTAAGCATTCCTGATGAAAAGACAGAGCTGAATTGAATACAAGACTCAAGAGAAGCATAAAAAGGAAAACAGGGAAGAGACATCTTAAGGGATTCATTCAGTAAGGTTAAACTGTTTATATTCCTATAGAAGTAGATGATACTTGTAACTCCTAAGAATTTCATCATTTGGGGGCAGTTAAAAGGAGTATATATACAAAGAAGGTACAGGTATGAATTGACTCTAATGGGATGATATAAAAAAATAAAATTAAGGGGTGATAAAGAGAAATGTACTTGTGAAAGGGGAAAAGGAGATGTAGAATAGGGTAAAGTATTTCACATAAAGGAAGCATGAAAGGAAAAAGCTTTTTACAAGGGAGAGTAAGATGGGGTGATGGTGATGGGCAATGTTTGAACATTGCTCCAATCAGAGTTGGTTCAAAGAAGGAATAATACATATACTCAGTTGGATATAGAAATCTAGCTTAACCCATAGAGCAGTAAGAAGAGAGAATGATAACAGAAAGGAGCTTTTGACAGAAGGTAGGGAAGATGGGAGGAGTGGTAGTCAGAAGTTAAATACTTTGGAGGAAGGACAGAGTGAAAGAAGAGAGAGAAGGATAAGAAGAATAGGATAGAGGGAAATACACAGTTAATAATCATGTGAATGTGATTGGAATGAATTCACCCATAAAACAAAAGTAGATAACAGAGTAGATTAAAAACAAGAATCCTACAATATGTGGTTTATAAGAAACTTGTTTGAAGCAGAAAGTCATATCCAGAGAAAAAGTAAGAGACTGGAGCAGAATCTATTATGCTTCAGCTGAAGAGGAAAAAAAAGAGCAAGGATAGCAAACATGATATCAGACAAGGCAAAAGCAAAAATAGATCTCATTAAAAATGGTAAACAAGGAAACTTTATTTTGCTAAAAGGTACCATAGACAATGAAATAATACCAAAACCAATCATATATGCACCAAATAGCATAGCATCCAAATTCTTAAAGGAAAAGTTAAATGAATTACAGGTAGAAATAAATAGTAAAACTATAGTAGTGGGAGACCTTAACTTTTCCCTCCCAGAACTAGATAAATCTAATGAAAAATAAAAAAGAAAGAAGTTAAGGAGAAGAATAGAATTTTAGAAAAGTTAGAAATGATAGATCTCTGAGGAAAATTGAACAGGAATAGAAAAGAATATATCTCAATTGTACACAGCACCTTCATAAAAACTGACCAGGACAAATAATATCACGCCCTTCAAGAAGGCTTTATTCTGTGAAGTGACCTTTTTGGAAACATGCTCCATTATTACTGACATTAAAACAAGGTATGCTTTTCATGATTTGTGATGTTAGTTATGAGTCAGCCAGGTGGCACAAATAGATAGAAAACTGGGCACGGAATCAAGAAGACATGACTTCAAATCCTGCCTCAGATCCATACTAGCTGTGTGATTCTGGGCAAGTCATTTAACTTCTTTTTGTCTCTGTTTTCTCAACTGTAAAATAGGTATAACAGCACCAACTTCACAAGATTGCTGTGAGATCAGTGAGATAATTTGAAAATAGGGTTTAGCACAATGCCTGTAAGATAGTAGGCATTATATAAATGCTTAATATCTCTCTTGTTCATTCCATGCCTAATAAAAAAAGATAATAATAGCTGGAGTTAAAGATTTACAAAGAAATTTAATCCATACAATATTTTATTTGATTCTAATAACCCTGAGAACTATTAGCTATTATTAATCTTTTTTTTTACTGATGAAGAAACTCAGACAGGTTAAGTGGCTTGCCTAGGGTTACAGAGCTAGTGAAGTTTCTGAGGCAGTATTCTAGCTCAGAATTACTGAATTCTAGCTTACTGAATCCAGCACTCTACCTTCTAGGCTGCTTGTGTTTGTTCAGTCATTTTCCAGTCATGTCCAACTCTTCATGATTCCACCTGAGGTTTTCTTGGTAAAGATATTGGCATGGCTTGCCAATTCCCTCTCCAGGTCATTTTCTAGTTGAGAAAACTGAGGCAAACAGATACCCATCTGTTTTCTAAAATGAGGGATTTTGTTTATTACATATTTAGAAATTTTAAAGTGATGATGCTGATGAGTGTAAAAAGGGGATACAGAGTGGAAGGGGTAAGAATATGGGGAGAGGGTAAAGGAATAAAACAAAGAGTAAACCTCTTAGGGGCAGGGACCATATCTCATTGAAATCCAATGATAGAACCTTAGAGAGAGAACCAACCTTCTGCCAATCCCAAGCCATCTGGTCAAAGGATATGAATAGGCAGTTTTCAATTTTCACCTTTTTTTGATAGGTTGGGGAAAACTGAGACCCTTTAAGGTCTTGGGTGAGTTTTTCAAAGAACCAATTAGTGTTAACTTACACCTCTTTGACTTTCCAGGGATAGCATCTATGATTAAGTTGCTCAACAAATCACAAGATTGGTTATAGTGTTAATATTGATAGAAACATTAGTAAGAAGTAAGGGAAAAGGTGAGTTTGCTTTTGGTAAATTCAGTCAAGTGACAATTGTTTTATAATTTCCCTTAGTAATTTGGATGTTTTCACAGAATGAGACCTGGAAAGGATTTTGGAGGACAGCTAATCTTTATTTCAGAAGAGGAATCTGAGACCCTGAGAGGCTGACTTGTCCAAGATTAGTCCAGTGACCCTGGGATAGGGCTGAGATTTGAACCAAGGTCCCCCGGCATAATATAATAGGCCACTTCCAATATTAAACTCCTACATAACAGAAGTATCCAATTACTGATTAGCAGTAAAAAATCTCTGTTTGAATCTGTGATTGGTCATTATGGATCACCCATTTATAGCAATCTCAGCAAAGAGATAGTCACGTTGTTTAGATTTTTTGTTAGTTGCTCTATTAATGCTGAGAACATTTTTCTTGCTTAATAAACCACTTTTAATTTTACCCACGGTGTTTCTTGGCTCCCACAATGCAGCAACAATTAAATCTGTGTTCAGATGGCTTGTAAATGCACCCAGAGGTGTTATGCAATGGGCAAATTACACAGACATAAGTAAGAACAGAAAGTTAGCATTAGTTATCTCAAGGATAAACACTATTCACTGAGGTTCTTTTTTTAACACCAAGAAATATCTTAAATTCATTCTTGCTCCCTTACCTTGCCCCCTCAGCCCTGCCAACTTTCATGTAGGGGACTCAAACCTACTATAGTCTTATCCAAGCATTCTTCTTCTTCTCTTTGAATCATTTGCTATAAGGACTGATGAGGACTCTGGCTTCATTGATTGATTCATCCACATCAAGTCCAAGGGATGTTACTGACTTGTAAAAGTTTCCCTCCTTAAATGCCTTGGAAATTGGTTCATTTGAGAAAGGATGTGAAAGCAAGAAAGACAAAGTGCTCCTCTTTGCTCATCTAGGTCCTTTTATTAGAAGGGTAACATCCCTTCTCAAAACAGCTGTTCCTTTTCCTTTTCTCCTCTATATGCCTCCACAGTGTTAAGAGATCTGGGAGGGCCCAGGAATAATAAATTCCTCATTTGTGGTTTATTAACAACTGTGCCTTCCTCCTGGCACTCCATCCATTTTTCTTTCTTAACAAGGGGAAGTGACAGAGAAATCTGGTCCTATTTAGCTTTGGGTTTTAGGATATCTCGCTTGTTCTTTGCCTTCTGTGAGAACTTTGCCTACTAGTCTTTCTTCATGTTAGCCATAAAGAACCCATGATTATCTGGCATTTATGTTCTTTTTGTACTTAAGCTTTGCTCTATCTTTTTCTTGAGATCTTTTTTTTTGGGGGGGGGTCTAGGGTGTAAATATCCCTGTTAGAGATGGAGTATTGTGGCATAGTGGGTTGATTCCTTCCTTAAGGATATCTCCAATTATGCCATCCACAGTTGACTCCCTCTGGCCATCACCACCATTTCCTTCCCATCTGCAGATTGCTTCTGCTCCTGAAGCTAGTGTGGGCTTTTGACAGGCCAGTTTTTGTCTTTTCTTGCTTGGTTCTAGGTGAGGGACCCCAATATATCTCCAGAACATCTTCAACCATGTCACCACAAGTGTCGCTCTCTTCCCATTCCAGTTCTCTAATTGCCTTCCACATATTACATTAGAATGTAAGTTCTTTGAAGGCAGAGACTATTTTAGTTGTTTTTATTTGTATCCCTAGAGCTTAGACTAATGCTTATTTATGTAGTTTTCAAAATGCCCCTCCTCTTTCTATCTCTATCTCTTTTTCTCTGTTTCTATCTGTCTATATGTCTGTCTTTCTGTACAAAGAGGTAAAATTTCCTTAAAAGTTTCCTATGGGAAACATTTAACTATTAAAAGCAAACAGATGTATAAGGGGAGAAAAATAGGTTTTTAACATATCAGAGAGAGGAAAGATGTTCTCTAGCTTTTCCATAGGATTGGGGACCTGAGGTCCAAGGCTCATACAGTGAGTTTACAATGAGAAACCCATGGACCTGAAATCCACAAGCTAAGGATTTGGCCTCATCTGGTCAATGTCAAGGCAAGGCGATAAAACTATTAGCTCTAGGGAGGAAACATTATTTAGTCAAAAATCACAAGCACTGATTTAAGAAATCTTGGGTTCAAATTTCTCCTCTAACAATCTCTGATTGACTTTGGGAGAATCACTTAACCTAACTAGTCCTCAGTTTCCTCATCTGTAAGATGAAGGGTTGGACTAGATCAGGGGTTGGCAATGTATGGCTCTTGAGCCATATCTGGCTCTTTTGAGGGCCACATATGGCTCTTTCTGCAGGAGCCATAAAGTCAATTTTTTTTCAGGCGCTGTTACAGGAGCAGCACTGTGAGCACTGTACGGCTCTCACGAAATTACATTTTAAAAAATGTGGCGTTTATGGCTCTCACGGCCAAAAAGGTTGCCAACCCCTGGACTAGATGAACCCCTAGTTCCCCTCAATCTCTAGATCTACCATCCTAAGACACTCTTTTGAACCAGGAAAAGGAAGTTAGGTAGGATAAAAATATTCTCTATTATTACTGATAGATGGCACTGTAATCCTGGAGATTAACCTCCCATTGCTTGCTTCTGGGTCTGGGGACTGAGGGATATTAAGGGGGAAACAGAGGGAGAATGTGCGTGGTACAGTGTCAGTCTGCACCATCAGAACTACTTAAGGATAGCTCAGCTGATGGTGAGAGGAACAACTTCTTGATCTTCAGCATGGATAATTTTGGTAAAGGGGAAAAAAACACCAAAAAAATTCCAAAGAAAATGATCAAAAAGGGCAGAAATCGAGAAATTTGGTTACAAAGGTAATGGATAGGTGAGGAAAAGAGCAATGTCAATGCCAGGGGAAAAAACATAGTGAAGAGGATAGGAGAATACAGAATAACTTTTGGCAGGAAGAAACTGATTCAAAAACAGAAGGGAGACACCAAACAGGAAGATACCATGGAAAGATCGCTTGGCCCCCATGTTGGTCAAATACAAATAGAGAATGACTTCCCACCCTTCCCCATCTAATCTAAAAGACACAAATCAGTCCGTCAGAATCTTTTATTAACGTATAGAAAATGCATTAAAAAAAGGAACTATACAGAGGCTAAGAGCAATCAGGACTAAAAATTCTAGTTAACAATGGTTAACAAGCATAGATCCCATTCTCTGAGCTACATTTCCATGGAAGGGTCAAGAGGCTGGTTTCCCGCCCCCACCACCATTTTTTGTTCTCAGTTTTATTTTATTTTAGTTCATCAAAATATCCATTGACCTGAGGAGTCCACATCTCCTCCTCTTCCTTGTTCATTCCCGCCCTTCTTTCTTTTAAGTAAAGGCTGTCTCAGCACATTGTAGCTACAAAGTCAGTAAGCTGTTTTGGTTATTATTTATTTTTTTGAAAAGGTTGATAAAAGTTAAAACCATAAACTGAAAAGTGAAGGGAAATGGGGCTCTGGTGTCTTGGTGTTTATCTTCCTGGGACAGGAATGCAAAGGACAAGGTAGGCTTTGATTGCCCAAAACTCAAGGCAAATGACTCCCTATGACATATAACACCATGCCACGGCCTCTGGGTTTTGTAAGCCATTTGAGAATAGTGTAATAGGATTTGTGGGTGTGAATGACACAATGTGGGAGCTCAAAGGCTAATCAGAGAACTCATCACTTGAATTTCAAATCCTGTATTCCTAAGAATAGTCTGTTCTCTAAGGCTGGACTCCAGTGGGAGGAAAAGGAGGGAGTGGCTCCAGGTAAGGGAGAGCTAAGGAGAGGGGATGAAAGAAGAGATGAAGCATGACTTCATTTCTCTGGTTCGACTTTATACTGAAAAATGGAGTCTTCCTATGGCATGACAAGTACCAAGGTAGACCCAGTTTTTATGCTTCTTCCCACTCCTTTGACAGATTTAAAATATCATTTTTTATAATTTATAAAGGACAAAGGGATCTTTTCTCAGAATGTAATCTTCCATAGCCTTTCCTCACTGTTCCCAAAGTAGGCCCACATGAGCTGAGAATGAATATAATTCTATCACTTCTGATCTGAACCTGTCCCACCAAGAGCTTTAGTAAAAAGGGTTAAGTGGGAGATGAAAGAAAAAAGAGGATTTTGCCTAAAAGGATTAAGAAAACTCTCTCATAATCTGCATTACTCATTAGTGTTTCACTTCTTTAAGTGGGAAGTCCACCTAATGAGGGAAAAAATAGGCAATTCATTTTCTAAGAGAACAGGGGAAATAATTTCTGTATCCAATTCCTTTCAGTTTCCCAAGATTTTCTGCCCCTCTCCCCTGACCCTACCCTTAACAAAGGTAGACTTGAATATTTTCTTATCCTTAGGAATGATTGTCAGGGTCTACAAAAGTTACTGGTGAGAGAAAATCACCAGGTTTGCTAATGGAATGAACTTCTTAGAAGAGGGAGCCAGAAAGGAAATGATAGTAGAAGGCCCTTTGAGATGGGAGTGAGGGTGTGTATGCTAAGGTGGTGGCCAATTGGCTTGATTAATGCCAAGAAAATATATTTTTTACTTTAGAAAAGATGGAACCTGTAGTCATGGAATCATTTCCTTGCACTATCACTGTATGGCCTTGGACAAGTAATTTTCCTTCTCTGGACTTTGGTTTCCTCATCTGTAGAATGAGGGGGTTTGACCTATAGTAACTGATTTCTCTAAAATTCTCTAGACATAAAGTTCTCTGAATTCATGAATTCTGATATGTAACTTCTAGAATTCTGTGGTCTTCCTTTTAGATATCTCTAAAATAGTGAAAAATAGACTGGTTCTCAGAGAAAGATAAGATGGCAAAGTCATGTCAAAGAGTGACTTTAAAAACTGTTGAGTCAATAGTTTGCCAACATCCACCATTTTTTTTTTGCTGGACGTGCATCTGGATCTCTAGAACTGTTTAGGCATCCTCAGATATCTTGTGTATGTTTTTCTCCTTTTCAAAAAGAGCTGTCTACTGCACTTGCCAAATAACTGTGATTTTGATTTTTTTTTCCTTTTTGAACAAGACTTGTGATTTCATTGTGATAGTGAAGTCCTGGGGAGGAAACTCCTTCTGTAGGTGCAGATTCCTATCTGTTCTTCAACTTCTAATCTTAGAGTTGCTTAGAGGGAACAGATGTTAACTGTGTTACCCAGAACCACAACCAGTATATGTTAGAAATAAAACTTGAACCCCAGACTTTTTGACTCCAAGGACTTCTTTCTAATCACATTATCATACTTCTTCTTTGCAACCATGAAGACAACTTATTAATGCCAAACTACAGGGAAAAAACAAGAAAACCCATGTTTAGCATCCACTGGGCATGAGAGATTGAGAGTTGAATTTATCTGAAGTGGAAACCTAGCATGTCATCAGTCAGGCCCAACTTCATGGCCCAGACAATCAAGAACTGTTTCAATTATCTTAAGAGAAGAGCAGAGTTTGTCAAAGGAACAAGAGCAGTGTTATTCAGAGGTTATGCAATAAGCCATAATAACCTGGGGGAGGGTTTTATGTCTGTAGAGAATATGGCACTGCTCAAAGACTGTGAACTGCTCAAGGACATTTGGACAGTTAGATGGGACAGATTTGATGAAGTCACATATCAGTTAGAGGTGGGAGAGGGAGGAATTTTAAAGAAGTTGATCAGAAAAGCTGGAGATAAGAGCTAGGGTTTTTGTCTATAAGAAAGGGAAAGGTTAGATACTAGGAAGGTCTGGTTTATCTTAATAGATGTTTATTTTGTTCTTTCCTCATAGAAAGAAAAGTGGAGATGAAAAGGCATTCTAAGGTGTGGTGTAGAAGGGAACACAGTGGCCTCACACCACAATGTGAGTGACTTCTGACTTGGCTCTGCTAAATGAATTCTGTACAGTATTGGCAATTTCCTCTGATTCAGTTTCACCAGATTTGAAGTAGACAATCTATCGGGGCATTACCATGGTACTTAAGGCTGATTCACTAATTAGGAGAATCTGGAAAGAGATTGATTTTTGATCCATCAGGATCATCTGGTCCAATCCCTCATTTTGTAGATGAGGACTAGATAGATGGAGGGACTTGTCCAAGGTCATATAGCTCATAAGTGGCAGGGCTAGAATTCAAAATCAGGCTCTCTGGTTCCAAATCCAGTACTCCTTTCATTACACACCTGAAGGCAAAAGGGATGAGCTAGCTTCCTGCTCTATGATTATAACTTCTATGGTCTTGACTCTTCCAGGAAGGGATAAAGTACAATAGTTGATGGATGTATGCCATTAACCCTATAGAGCAATTTTAATATGTAGATGTCTGTAGAAAACCTGCTTTGACTTCACTTCTACTCACTAGTTTCTCATCTTCTGACTGTTCTTTAAATGTCTGAAGAATAAAGAAAGACAGGGGGAAAAAGTCTTGTAAGCAAATCCAATGTGGAGAAAATTAGAGTGAACCATAGCCATTTCCTTAAATTAGACCACAGCCTACACTAATGCCCTTGCTTGAAGCATAGTGAAGATTTTCTTCACTTTGGAGTGTGTGTGTTATTTTAAAAAAATTTATTTGTTCTGTGAGCTTGTGTGGGTAGAGCAATACCAAGACACATCAGTAACTATCGATAGGAATCTCATTTACATCTATATGAGGCTGGATTGTAGAGGAAACAAATGTTGTAGGAAGAAATATAACTAGAAAGCCAGCCATAGAACTCTTATAATATGGCCACAGGGACCCTACAATATAGGCAAAATACAGTAGTCTTAAATTTCTTCCAGGGCCTAGCACAGTGTTCTGTTCCTCATCTCCATTTATAATTTTATTGGCTTGCAGAACTCCTGGTATGGAAACTCCCTTCATGGATATAGATCAAAAATTCAACGTTAACTTACATTCTTAGAGGGTTGCCAGGAAAACTGAGAGGTTAAGTAACCTGCCTGCAGCCACATAGCTAGTGAGTATCAGAGGAAGGCCTTGAACCTAGCTCTCACTGACTCTAAGATCAATCATCTATAAGCTATGCTATATTACTCCCTTTGCATATAGTTGGTGTTTAATAAATGGTTATTGAATAAATGAATGGATGAATGAATGGAGGTACTGAAATATGTGCAAAAGGATTCTTTAATATGGTACTAAATACCTCAAACTGTGGCCATCAGAATTTTGTAATATGGCTATATTCATCCTATGATATTGCCATAAGGCTCCTCCAGGACCTAGGACAGTGCCTTGCATGGAGGCTAGAGAGAGTGAGACAGTACTTATGATTCCATTGGCATGGAGAGCTCCCAAGTAATGAAATTCCTTCTTCCAGTTCAGGAACTTAAAAGAGTCTTAGAGGTTTCTAGAACACTGAAAGGTTAACTGATTTGTCTCAGGCCATCTAGCCAATTTGTGTCAAAGGCTGGACTTGGGCCCAGGTCTTCCTGACTTTGAGGCCAGTTCTATTCACTATACCACACTGCCTTTCTCAGTTTGAGCCTTTTGAGTGCTTAATAAATAAATCAAGTGTGTACTGTTGTTATAATGACCAGGGTGATAGTGACATAGTAGTGGAAAAAAGCCACTGGACTTGGAGTCAGAGGACTTGGTTTCAAGGTTTGATCTATTTATTTTGGGCAAGACACAACTTCTCTTTGCCTCGATTTCCTCATCTCTAAAATAGGAACGATAATAATTGAACTACCCCCCTCACAGGGTTTCTATGTTCAGTCAAATGAGTTATTTTTAAAGAGTTTTTTTAAGACTTAAAGCACTGTATAGATGCCACTAATTTTAATAAGCAAAAACTTTTCAGCCATGCTTGCTGATTGTACAGTACATTCCACAGAATACTGTAAAATACTTTAATTCATGGTCTGTGGGTACAATCAATGTTCAATCCCCAAGAATCAAGAAACTTATTACAGTTAATGGCACCATGGATCATATGAGGCTGGATTTGGGATTAGGGTATTGGGGACCGTGAAGTGCAAAGCAAAATCCCTGAATCACAGAAGACCAGCTCAGACCTCTGAAATTCTAAAGCTGGTTGTGCAGCTCAGTCAAACTAAGGCAAGGAATGGTAGAGGGTCATAGAATGTGAGAGTTGGAGAGCATAGAGTGCATTAAATCTAGCTCCAACACTTGAGATAAGAAACCAAAGAGACTGAGAAACTAGCAAGATAACCCCAAATACATAAACAAGCCTCAAGAAGTTCTCTAATGTCAGAGAAGGTCATTTTCTGGGTGAGAGTCCTACCTTCCTTCCCCTGAAATCTCTACTGGAGATTAATTAGGGGCTTCTGGTTTAGTTCAGTCCATACCCCAACCATGTTTTTTCTCACCATGTTTCTCAGTGAATGTCCCTCTGCATTTCTAACTCTCCCTGGCTTCAGTGTCAGTTCTATGTAGGATAGAGAGAACAAAGACCAGGCTGCATTACACAGTAGGAGTGATTGAAACACTTCCTTTTTGGAGCTGTTAGCTAACATCTATAGAAACTATAAAATAGACCTGTCCCAAAGGGCAGGGTTTCTTGTGCATGAAGTTACTGCTCTTTTCATGGGTTGGCTTTGAAAAGTAAAAGTAGGACCATGATTAATTGGTTTTGTGTTCAGTGCTTTGGAGGTAATTGTTCATGTGGCTTCTGTAGGTTATGCCTATCTTTCAATAACTATTTTAAATTTGGATGGAACCTGTTAGTTTCCAAAGAGAATGAAAATATTAGAGTTTAATAGCTCTTCCTACTTAGTTTGTTGGTATGACAGTGTATTTGTTCATAGGATCTTAGATCTAGAGCTAGAAGGGATCTCAGAGGCTTATATCTTCATTTTACAGAGAAAGAAACTGAGACCTAAAGGAGATTAAATGACTCTCTTTGTGTGGGTCATTCAGGTATTAAATATCAGAGGCAGGATTTTAATTCAGGTTTTCTTGATACTAAACCTAATGCTCTTTTCACTGTACCATGTAACCTCTTATGTCCCTCAAGAAATTTCCCTCTTTATCCTTGTCTTAAGCATTTTGTTACTCCTTATCAAGGAGTTTTTTTTTAGATTTTTGAAATCTCTCTCTAGGTTGACTAGAATTCTCTTGCCCCATTACAGTTCTTCAAGGATTCAAAGGGATAGCTGGATAATGCCGGCTTCAACTTATGATCACATCAAGGAACCACATCATTCTTAAAGTCTAAAGGAGAAATCTCATTGTTTCCAGTCTTTGATTTTCCCCTTCTGCTGTATTTTTTTATAACTCTGTCCTTCTACCTGCCATTAGCTTTTTGCCCTAGCACCTGTCTAGTCTTGGATTAAGAATAAATGGCAACACTATTTTCCCAAGTATTTGTCCTTCATCTATTTAGAGGAAGGATAAGACTCATTTGTATTTATTTTTTGGATAGATTAAATGTTTCATTACTCTGTTTCCATAGTCATAGACGTATCGGGGCTATTGCTGTCATGTTGATAAGTGGCCAGGGCATGCTGGCAAGAATACTAGTTTGAAGATGAGAATGACTTAGGTTAAACCCCCAGATCTGTCGTTTCCTATTGTGAGATCTTGGGTCATCCACATAACCTTCTTAGCTTCAGCTTCCTCATTTGTAAGTTGAGGAGGTTGGACTTGTTGACCACTAAGATCCATCCCAGATCTAAAATCTACCAGCCAATGATCATGTCTTTTGGTTCTTTTGTAAATAGTTGGAATTCCTGGTACTGGGTTGGGCCTGAGGCAGGATGTTAGGGCATTTTGACAGTTGAAGAACATGTGTTAGGATGAGCATGTGTTCATAAATGCATGTAATGAGGTAGTCAGTGTGTTTAACAATGCCATACTAAACATTTACATATTAGCACTGAGGAATAAATGGGAAAGGATGGTCAGGTCTTATAAAGGTAGGTAAACTATGGCTCCGTTTTAAGGAATAACAAAGGAGTTTCAGAATGACTCAAAGACAAATTTAAATGATATTCTATTACAGTGTGGTTCTATTCATGCCATTTCTATAGTGATCTTGATGGGTGACTCAATTCAACTGAAAAGCAGGATTCTGTTTTTAGGGAACTTTCTTGGCTTAAGTCTACATTCCTAATACAAGGTGACCGAGACCAAAGAAGTTATGTCCTTTTCAACATTTCAGCCTTGACTCATACTACCCAGGCCCATGGACATGAACTTTAGAAATAATATGAAAATATTAAACTTATCCTTGCTTCCCTGCTAATCTATATGACTGGTCACTAAGTGGATCCATCCCTTACTTGTCAGGATCTTTCCTGAAGTTGTGTTTCTCTTTTTTTGGTTCTGAGATTCAAATGTGATTCCTATTTTTCTCTTTTCATAAATAAATCTTTAAAAATTTTCCAGTTCTTCTAAAATGGGTCATCTCTCCTATGCCAATTTCTATCCTGCCAATATGTGTATTTCTTCTTAGTGTTTTGGCCCATATTTCAACCAATTTAACAGAGCAGGTAGATTGCTGTCATGAAATGTTCACTATCTTGGGAGTCTTTGGAGACCCAGATTATAATTCTGGCCCTGTCCCCAGTCAGATGTATTAACTTCAGAAAATCATTTAACATCTCTGGGTCTTTTTCTTACTCTTCTATAAAATTAAGGTATTAAACTAGATGGCTACTAAGGTCTCTTCTATGCTGAAGAAGCTTTGATTATATGCATGTCTATATATGTATGCATATGAGTATGAGTGTGTATGCGTGTGTGTGTGTGTGTGTATGTGTGAGAGAGAGAGAGGAAGAGGGAGAGTAAGAGAGAGAGAGAGAGAAGAGGGAGAGGGAGAGAGATAGATAGATTGATAGATAGATAGAGAGAGAGAGAGAGAGAGAGAGAGAGAAAGTGCTTAGATGAGTTATTTTTGAATTTTTACTAACTTTCTGTAGAGCCTATACTGAATTCAAGATGGTGAATACTAGCCTCATTTTCAGTGCTGGGTATGCCAAGGTGTTAAGAAGCATGTTAAAGGGATCCAGTGCTCATATTGCCACCTCACTGAGTCCAAACAACAGTTTTGCTGCTCCTTCAAAGAAAACACCCATGGGGAGACTTGCTATCTAGCCCCAAGGGATTGCTGTTCCTTTCTAATGTAGCCAAGTTTGTGTATGATTGCTCATGATTTCATGAGCAAATTACTAACTTTCAGACTCAAACAGGGAATGTTGGGTAAAGGTTCTAAAGTCTCTGGTCTGAATCAAGACCTGGGTTTGTAGAAAACGATGGTGGTCAATGGACTATTGTGATGAACTGAAAAGGGTAGGCAAAGAGAGATCTGGGGAGATGCACAAAGATTCCAGCAGCTGGAATTGTTGAAATCTACCTGGGAAGTTTCCAAAATAGCTACTGTGACTCCATGTGCTTTTAGGCTTAAAAAGAAATCAAATTGTGATAGTGAAGATACAGCATCTAATAAAATGGGAGGTAGACACAGTTCTCTCCTCTTCACCTTTGGATTTCTAGATGTAATTTGCTCTGGCACTTTTCATTTTTCCTTTCCTAGGTAAATAATAAAGGAAGGTGGAGGAAAGTTTCTCTTGAGCTCATCGACTAATCAGGTCATTCTATTCCCCAGTGGGGCCAAGAATCTACCATTGCCACCCCATACTAGCTGGTGGAATAGCTGCCTGTTTATTTGGCAGGATTATTTTGACTCAACTAGTTTGTCTACAGTTCAGTGATACTATTGAGTACAGGATTTTGGTACTTGGTAAGTCCTCAAAAAAGGTATCAAATATTGAGGAAACACAGGTACATGTTTTCTGCACTTACTCTGAAGAATGGAGTCTCCTTATTGATGGGGACCATGTGTTATGTTTTTGCTTTATTTATTGCCCATGGCACTGAGCATGTAACAGATACTCCATAGAAATTTGTTGATTGGCCAACTTGAGGCAAGATTTATAATGCATTATGACACGGCCTATGAAATCCAGTGTCAGGGATTTTAAGTGTTATGCATTCTGAATCAGTGACTGAGAGAGGAGAATACAAATGCAATTGGGAAATATCATCATTAGGGGATGAAAGATAAATGGGGCTCCCTGGGAAATCAAAGAGTACCTCTTGGATAAGAATAATAAGAGTTAGAAAATTTGGTTGAAACTGAAAAGTTGGTTGAAAAGAGGGTTGAAAATTTGAGATCATTTAAAGGGAGCCTAGGTCACTAGAATAGTGCAAGGTCAACACATTGTTGCCAGAAAAATTATACTGAAGAGCTGTTTCATCTGTCAGCTTCCTACTTAGGCGATACTAATGTTAACAGTTGACTAATGTATCAGTCAAGTGGGTTGAGGTTGAGATTCAGAAACCCTCAATATAAACCATGACTCTCAAGTTAGGAAGATGAAGGGCATCTCAGAGAGAAAGAAGACAAGGGAGAGGAGATAAAATTCCTAACCCACCAATATACAAAGGGCTCCTGGACTTGTTCCTGGTTTGGACTTTATGAAAAATTTCCTTTGTCTTCTTTAGTGAGGAGTTGGGGGTGTGGTTAAGTAGGAGAGAGATCTGGGATGAAGGGTCAGAAACTTGAAATTCCATCACCTGAAAGAGCAGAATGGGCCTGGCTATCTTCTCTGTACTCTCTTCCTGCTTCATTCCCGCTTCCTTCATATACTCTTAAGAGGTTGCAACAGCACATCATTATTATTCCCCCCCACCCATCTCATTTCATATTATAAAATACAAACAAATGACAGAAAAGGTCGGTTGTTTCTATGGGCTCTCCTCTGCTCACAGCTGAAGGGACCGTCGTTTCCTTCCAACCGTGGGTCGGTGGTTGTAAGGCCGCATCTTCATTTCCACAAAAGGAATGGAGAACTCGTGGCCTTTCCAGTGATACCAGTTGATCCCCTGTTCAGGAGAATGATAAGGGTGTCATATTCTTTGTTTACTCTCCCATTATTCCCACAAGCAACTCCTGTTTTGGAGAGATGAGGAATGGTGTTTTTTGAGTAGGTACAAAGGGGAAAGACG
This sequence comes from Gracilinanus agilis, assembly GCF_016433145.1. NCBI lineage: Eukaryota > Metazoa > Chordata > Mammalia > Didelphimorphia > Didelphidae > Gracilinanus > Gracilinanus agilis. The sequence continues at coordinate 69,121,682 of NC_058133.1, forward strand.
AACCTAGTATTTGAGTTTAGTGGTTTTTTCATTCATATAACAACTGATGGATTCTGCCTTCCAGTCAAGTTCCTCATGTGGTCCCCATCTTTCCATTTTGAGCAGCCATGGAACTATGGGTTTCAGTCTCAAATGCTAGTTGCTGGGAGACACCCTTTTGGCTTTTAGTGCTAGTAGAAGGTAGATTTTCCAAGTATTGTGGAAGTCTGGCATACCTATAGATCTAATCATCTTGCTATCATGGCACTGTCATGTGGAGTAGGCAAGAGAGCTTCTTCTAGGAATATCATGACATGTAAAGGGAAAGAAAGACTTGGAGAGACAGAGTGGAACAAATGTAAACTTCTGTAACAGGTTCCAGGCAGCTGACTTTACATATTGAATACTTTGATTTACTGTAGAAGGATTCAAAAAGTCCTACCAACTTTGGTTACAGTCTCTTTCTCAGTGTTTTTTTGGGACCTTGGCAAATATTGATGGGAGAGGAGCCTATACCTTTGTGAATATGGAAGATCTAAGGGGGCTCCTGAGTACCCTATAATTCTAGAGTCTGGATTTTGCAGCCAGCATCACACTTTAATGAAAAGTTCAGGTGTCCTTCCTCCTGAACCATACTTCTTTCCCATCCCCAGGGCCTCTTGAACCCTAGAGTGTACTAACTTTTGGAGATGACCTTGCTGGTTTATTCTACCCTACTAAAGATTTGTGTCTCTTGCCCGAGCTAAATTGAAAACTCTTCCCTTTTCCTCCTCTGGCTTCTAGTTCTTTATCCACTTCCATTCTATTATGTGCATTTTGTTCTTGGCTACCTGGAGATGGGATTCCATGTGATCATTTACAAGGAAAAAAATTCAGAACCAAATTCCTCTTTAAACTGTAAGGCAGTGGAATACTATTGTGCTCAAGGAATAATAAACTGGAGGAATTCCATGTGAACTGGAAAGACCTCCAGGAATTGATGCAGAGCAAAAGGAGCAGAGCCAGAAGAACATTCTACACAGAGACCAATACACTGTGGTAAAATAGAATGTAATGGACTTCTGTACTAGCAACAATGCAATGACCCAGGACAATTCTGAGGGACTTATGGAAAAGAACGCTACCCACATTCAGAGGAAGAACTACAGAAGTGGAAACAGAAGAAAAACAATTGTTTGAACATATGGGTTGAGGCAGACATGATTGGGGATGTAGGCTCGAAACTACCACACCAATGCAACTATCAGCAATTTGGAAATAGGTCTTGATCAATGACACATGTTAAAACCAGTGGAAATACGCATCAGCCATGGGGGGTTGGGGGAGATCAGGGGGTGAAGGGGAAAGTAAGAGCATGAATTATGTAACCATGTTAACTTTTCTAAAAAATAAATATTAATAAATGTTTAAATGAAAAAAATAAACTATAAGACAGGCAGATTCTAGACTCAATTAGCTAAAGTAAAACACTGACTTTTAGGTGCTTGGATGGGTGAAATGGTAAAATTTTCTTTAAAAGGGTGATTTCTCTTTAATAAAAAAATATGTAACCAACCATCCTTTTCTCCTAACATCTGTCCTTACCTGACTGTGCCTGGATTCCCCATACTTTCCATTTAGGTTGGTTCTGTGGCAGTTCTTATACCACCACGCTCCCTTGTAGGACATGGCACAATTAGTAACAGCAACATCATTGTCTCTGTCCTCAGTGGAGAAGGGCCTTCCTTGATGATACGTAAGGGAATCCCCTGTAAAGAAAGAGAAGTGGGCTTTAATGGCTACTTGTTCCTGAAAATGCGCTTTCTTCCCTCACAAAGAAATTCAAGTATTCAGACATTCCCATTGCCCATTAGCTCCTCATTGTCTAAAATGGACTTCATTTTCATCTTACTCTAACTAGTAGATTATTTCATTGCTACCTTCTCTAGCCACCTGGAGTCCTTCATACCTTGGCCTTTCACTGGGGTTACTATGCTGATTTCTAGCACTGGATTGCCTTCATTATCCATATTCTAGCTCATTATCTATTTAGAGGCAGAGTTCAAATCTTCCCTTAGACACTTACAGTTGTGTGACTCTGAGAAGCCACTTAAACTCCCTCAACCTCAATCTCTTCTTCTGTAATGTGGGGGGTAATAACTGCATTTTCCTCCTAGGATTATTGTGAGGACAAGATGATAATATTAATAAAGTGTTTTACAAGCCTTGTAATGCTGTATATGAGTCACTGTTACTAATATTACCCAGCCCATTACAGATTCCTACTGTACAAGTTCAGTCTGAGTCTTGTAATTCTTTCTCCTTATTTCTCTAAGCCTTTGCTCCTCTTTTCCCCTGTCAGAAGATGATTCATATCCTGCTTAACAGAGAAGATAGAGAGCATCTGGTGTGAGCTGTATTCTCTCTAGCTTTAACAGGGTACTTTCCCTATGTTTTATCTGATACTCCTTTCCAGTTCAGTGGAAAAGTTTCCTCTTTTCTCTGACTATCCAAATCCCATTCTTCCTCCAGTACTTCACTCTTACAATTATACTCTCCCTCTCTAGCATTTTCTATCTTTCCCACTTAGGTTCCTTTATGCTCAATTCAACAAGGATCTATTAAATGCCTACACAGACCTGATCTGGGGGATAAATATAAAGATAAAAATGAAAAGGTCATTGTTCAAGGAACTTCTTTTCTACTCACTTATGGGTGGATAGAAATAATGTCCAATAGATAAGTAAATGCAAGAAAATTTGAGGAGAGAGAGAGCTCCAATAATTGGGAGAGGGGTTGGGAATTAGATGATTCCTGAGTTGAGTCTTCAGGGTTCAGAGGAGCTTTGTTAGGAAGATAAAGACTTTACTTGATGGAGAAAATACATCATGGGCATGTGTGTGGTTTTTCCATCTCCACAGAGGTGGGTGATAGAATGCTAAGCATAGGGGATGGCTAAAAGTCCAATTTCCTAGAAATATAGAGTTAGTGAAGGAAAATGATGTGAGCTAAGGCTAGTAGTTGGAACCGGTTATGGATGGCCTTCATAGCCAAGCTGAGGAATTTGTGCCTGATCCTAGGGGAAATTAAAGGTTTTATGGCAAGAGAGTAACGGAGACACTTCTGCCTTCAAGCACAATAAAATGTCCCCTAACTTAAACAACACTAACAAATAACCTTGTCCTCTGCAAATAAAAAAAGAGCTCTTCTTGGAGCTTCTGACCACTCTCCTGGGATTGGTCACATTATTAAACTGTTTACCTCAAAGTGCCTCTCTTAGCTACTCTTGATTTGAAGATCTGAACCCAACTCACTTCACTTTCCATCAGTTGAAGGTAACATACTCTTTGAATGCAAAGGTTCTGACAACAACCTCTACTTTCTATCCACTCTACACTTTTCTTAACTTCTTGCAATCTGCTTTTTTTCCTTGCCACTCCATAGAAATTCCTCTCACAAAGGTTACTACAAGATCCTTGCCAAAACCAGAGTTTTTTCTTAGTTTTCATTCTCTTCAGACTCTCTCTGGTATTCATTAGCCACCCACCCACTCTTCCCCCAAAAATGTCTCCTTTCTTCGCCTTCATGATATTACATTTTTCTGGTACTCTTCCAGTGTCTCTGCTCTTTTCCTATGTCTTGTTAATTCTCCTTTTTTCTTCCACCTAAATTGTTGTCCTAAGCCCTCTGTTCTATTTCTATGAGGTGCTTTCATGGCTCTGATTCCCATAGCTTCAACTAACACTTCTATCTGGATGATTACCAAATTCATATCTCTAGTTCCTACCATGCACTGGTACTCTAGTTCAAAATTTCCTATAATATATAAGGCATTTTCACTTGGATATTTCCCAATCACCAAAAACTCAATATGTCCCCAATATGTCCTCATGTATTTTCCCAATCTAAATTGATTTTCCTTTCCAATTTAATATTTCTGTTAATTTTCCCATCTCCTAGGATTTAAACTTTTGGAATTATCTTTGATTTTTTTCCCTCTCCCATATTTCCTATATCCAGTGTTTTTATTTCTTCATTCTAAATTGTTTTTTTCTTCATTCTAAATATTATTATGAAAATATCAAGAGAACTAATGAAAACATGTGAAGGAAGGTGGCCTAGCAGTACAAGATCTCAAACTGTACTATAAAGTAGCAATCATCAAAACAGTTTGGCACTGGCTAAGAAACAGAATGGAATAGAGTAGATACACAATAGGCAATCTATATTCAATGACCTTAGCAACCTAGTATTTGACAAACCCTAATATCACAGTTTTTGGAATAAGAATTCACTAATTAAAAAAACTGATGGGAAAATTGGAAAACAGTATGGCAGAGCTAGGTATAGACCAGTGTATCATACTTTATACCAAGATAAAGTTAAAATGGATATATAATTTAGATACAAAGAGTGATACCATAACTAAATTAGAGGAACACAGTATGGTTTACCTGGAAGATCTTTGGAGAAGGGAAGAATTTATGACCAAACAAGAGATAGAGAGTATTATAACATATAAAATGAATAATTTTGGTTATGTTAAATTAAAAAGCTCTTGTACACATAAAACAATTGCAATCAAGATCAGAAAGGAAACAACAAATGAGAAAATTTTTATAACAAATTTCTCTAATAAAGGTCTGATTTCTCAGATTTGTAGAGAATGAAGTCATATTTATAAGAATACAAGCCATTACCCATTGACAGATGGTCAAAGGATATGAATAAGCAATTTTCAGAAAAAGAAATAAAAGCCATAAAAAATAATGTATGAAAAAATTTCTTAAATCTGTCTTGTTTAGAAAAATGCAAATTAGCAAAACACTGAGGCACATATATATCAGATAGGCAAAAAGACAGTAAAGGAAAGTGGTAAATATTGGATGGGATGTGGCAAAATTGGGACACTAATGCATTGTTGGTGGAGTTGTGAACTGATCTATCCATTCTGGAGGGCAATTAGGAACTATTCCCAAAGGGCCATAAAACTATGCATATCTTCTGATCTGGTAATACCACTACTGGGTCTGTATTCCAAAGAGATCATAAAAAAAGGGGAAAGCACCTACTTGTACAAAAATATAACAGCTCTTTTTGCAATGACAAAGAATTGGAAATTGAGGGGATTTCCATCAGCTGGGGAATGGCTGAACAAATTGTGATATATGTTGGTGATGGAATATTATTGTGCTATAAAAAATGACAAATAAGATGATTTCAGAAAAAGCTGTAAAGATCTGCAGGAACTGATGCAGAATGAAATACGTAGAATGGGGAGAACACTATATACATTAGCAGCAATATTGTATAATGATTATTTGTAAAATCTTGGCTACTCTCAGCAATGCAATGATTTGGGATAATCCTGAAAAACTTATTGCAGGGAATGAGGAATGCTATCCACTTCCAGAGAAAGAACTGATGGAGTTATCTTTTACATCAGTGTATTTATGGTTTTATTTTGGGGTTTTGATTAGGAATGAGTGTGGTCTTACAACAATGACCAATATGGAAATGTTTTACATGACAATAAAAATAAATAAATATTATTTTGACTCTCTAGTTCCTTTCTAGAGTACTACATGTTCTCTTTACCTTATATTTAATACCTCCTAACTGTGAACTTTAACAATTCTAGTCTCTTTTACTCCAATCTCTCTTGCCTAGTGTTTCTATCTAATCTTCACAAACAGCACTTTCATTGTATTACTTTTGTGTTTCATTGACTACAATAGGTCTCTACTGCCATCGACATCAAGTCCAAAACTCTTATTTCCAGCTTTCAAGGTCTTTCTTTAATCTGGTCCCACAAAGGTATCATGGAATGGAAGAAGGAGATTTGGAGCTAGAGGACCTGGGACTGAATCTTGGCTCTGCTTTTTATTATCTGTGTGACCTTGGTCAAGTCATATCAATTCTCTGAAACTAAGTTTCCTCATTTATAAAATGAAGATAATTTCTGAACTCATTTCTAAGTCTAGATATCATCTGGGCTGTGATAACTAACCTATCTGAAATTCTTTCTCACTGTTTCCCAGCTTATAAAATCTTCTTTGATCAGGTAGGTCTCCTAACCATCCACATTACATCTCGTAATGATCTTTTTTTTTTTTTTTTGGTCTTTACTCCTGTTATTTGTCTCACCTGAAATGTCATTTACATTCCTCTCTGACTATCCTGCTCCATCCCATTCATCAAAAATCAGTTCAATATCTATCTTCTTCGGAAAGATTTCCTCAAATGCCCCACCTCACATTGATGACTCTTTTCTCTGGATTTCTAAACTTATGTTCAATGTAAAATAGATACTTTTGATTATATTTAATTAAAAAGTTTTTGTGTAGATGAACCCATTGTAGCAAAGATAAGAAGAAAAGCAGAAAAAGCAGAAAGTTGGGGAAATTTATAGGTAATTTCTTTGAAAAATTGTCATATTTCAAATATATAAAGAACTTTTTCAAACTTATAAGAATGATTCATTTCCCAATGGATAAATGAGAAAATGTCATGAACAGGAAGTTTTAGGATGAGGAAATCAAAGCTAGATTTATTCTTATGAAAAAAATGCCATCTCATTATTGATTAGAGAAATGCAAATTAAACAACTCTGAGATAACATCTCATATCTCTCATACTGGCAAAAATAATACAAAAGGAAAATGACAAATGTTGGAGGGAATTTGGTAAAATGAGGACACTAATACGCTGTTTGTGGAATTGTGAGCTGATCCAAATATTTTGAAAAGCAATCTGCAATTATGCTCAGAGTAATAAAATGGAATGTACTTTAAACTGATTTGCATAACTGCACAATTTTTACATATGCATAAACATACATGTTTACATATTTTCTCCACGTTAGAGACAGAATGGAATCATTCAAAGTTGTTGAAGTATCTGACAGTTAGATTTGACATTTTTTAACCTTAAATATGCTACGTGTTCTCTAACTGACTTTTAAAAAACTATCCAATGTTTCTTTCCCATTTCATGTCTTTAAATATATTGTAAACTCTTTATGGTCATGAACATGCCTCCTCATCCTTCTTTTGTTAAATGACTAGTAAAGCATTGAGTTCATATTAGCATTCAATCAATTCTTGTTGGGAAATGGATTTGTAATTTTATATTGGACACATTTGAATCCTAGCTGAAAATTTAAATATTCTTTAGCCTTGTGCTGTGGAGAGCAGTAGAAAAAGAATGAACTTAGAGTGGAGGGGCTAGAAGAAGCACTGAAAAATATGGTTAAAGCCAGTGAAAATGTCTATGAATTCATAAGTGGTAAGAGTAAATCCAAGAATTAGATTGAGTGAGTTAAGCTAAATAAGAATGGAATTGGTGCAAATATTAGATTCTGAAAAGTATAAGAGAGGAAGACAAGGAACTATTCCTGCCCTTAAGTCTTCAGGTCAAGGACAGACAACCATTTGTCTAGGGTTTCCTGAACACAAGATTGTCACTTTTTTCATGAAAGCACTTTCTAGCACAAGGACAGAAGAAGGAGATTGACTGTAATAGACCAGATTATAACCAAATAGAAATGGATCACTAAAAATTGATCATAGTGCTCTCTCTCTCTCCCTCTGTCTCTCTCTCTAGCTATATCTATATCTATATTTCTCTATCTATCTATCTATCTATCTATCTATCTATCTATCTATCTATCTAGTTAGTAAAGACCAATGGAAAGTCATCTGTGTATATGACAAGGTTAAAAACAGACAAGGTCAGTGAAACCAAGAGCCGTAAAACTCTGGTTTAAATTAGATTCGTGCATCCCTTCAAATGCTGTTTTGAGGAACTGGGAAGGTTTATGTTTTTATTCCTTCTAGAGAAAAAAGGATCAGGGATCATTTATCCATCAGAATAAGATTAATCTTGGACACTATGAAAAAAGAGTTTGGGTGGCTTTTGGTCATTCTTTTCTTAATCTGCTTCATTTCAAGACCTGAATAATAAAGATGACCTTACAATTGAAAGTAGTATGTTTCACGACCTGCATGAGAAGAATGACCTTACATTTGAGAGTAATGTGATGGAAAGAACACTATAAGACTTGGAGTTCTCATAGTTTCATCTGAAGTCTGGCTCTCTTATTTACTGACTGAGGTGAGTCAGTTTACCACTTTTAGCCTCAGTGTTCCCATCTATAATATGAGAGTAATTATTGGGATCTGTGAAAAGAAGTCAGGAAAGACTTCATCAGAAAGTCTTTTTGAGTTCAAATCTGAACACGGACACTTACTAGTTATGTGACCCTGGGCAAGGCACTTAACCTTCTTTGCCTCAGATTCCTCATCTGTAAAAATAAGCTGGAGGAGGAAATTGCAAACCACTCTAGTATTTTTGAAAAGAAAACTCCAAATGGGGTCACAAAGAGTCCTACATGACTAAAAAATAACTGAACAAAAGCTTGCATATAGCATTATAAGGTTTGCAAAACACCTTTACATATATTCTTTTTTTTATTGTTCTACCAGAAGCTTGGGAACAGATCAGAGAGTCTGGATAAAATTAATAATATGACAATAAGGGCTGAGTCAAAAACCTAGACAATCAACATGGATGTACCTTAGGCAAAGGAGGGAAATCAGAAGTGAAGAGTGGAAATAAAGTTAACCCATCATCCTTAGTGCTGTGCCTGGCTTATAGTTAGGGCTTTGGTAATTCTCCTTGATTGACTGATTTATTTGTCTCCTTGTCATGAGGAATTTAATATGCCCCAGAACAACTTTTCCAAGAATAGGGGCCATGGCATGCATCATCACATGTTTGGAAGGAAGATTTTATAGCTACATGACATGTCACTAGGAAACTTCCATCCAAATAATTGTTCACTGTAATATAGGACAATGAGCCATTTATTGATTAATCTGAATAATATAAAAAAATCTTAAATTCACATTGAACTTTTTACTTTATAAAGCACTTCTACATATGACTACATATTAGCATTCGATCAATCATTGTTGACGAATGGATTTGTAATTTTACATTGGACACTTTCATTTTATTTCATTCCATTTTTAAGACTCTCTGAGGTTGTGTGAGTACTATCTCCCCCATTTTACAGTTAAGAAAACTGAGGCACAAAGATGTTAAAGGACTTATTCAAGGCTACATGGCTAGGTTAGGACAAAATGAGAACTGGGATTCAAGCCCTCCTATCTTTCTAGCTCCACCATCTTAGTATATACATATATATGTATTCCTTTGTGCAGGAAGAGAGTTAATCGCTTATGTGGGGAAATATCCATGTGCTTCAGAAGTCCACCAGCTTGGCCAGGTCCCTGTGGCCCTTAGGTTCTGGACAGGGGCAAGAAAGTACCAGCAGTGCCATTGTAGTCTCCTATGCGGAGCTTGTAGAGGCTTCTGCTGTCCCCAATAGAGAACTTGTCATAATAGGCGTAAGCTGCCTCTTGGCCATCTCGCATGTCTATCCGTAACTCATATCGCCCTTGGGATGTGATCTTGTGCATGTTCTCCAGCCCTGCAGAGAAAAGCAAAGAATTTGAGTGAGACCCGGTCTGGAGCAGCTTGGGAAACAGAAGGGATAATGAGTCTGTATCCATGAAACTGATGTTAAATGAAGAGAAGATGGCACAGCATGAGACAGAAGAGGCAGCTAGTTCCTCCACTCCATTCCAGTGTGACCACCCCAATAGAATCAAAGCTTTGAAGACAGGAAAAATTTAATTTTTGTCTATCCAGTATCTAATGAAATGCTTTATACATAATTTTTTTAAAAAAAAATCCTTACTTTCTGTCTTAAAATCAATACTGTATATTGGTTCCAAGGCAGAAGAAAGGCAAGGGCTAGGGAGTGGGAGTTAAGTGACTTGGCCCAGGGTCACACAGTTAGAAAGTGTCAGAGGGCAGATTTGAAACTAGGACCTCTCATCTCTGAGCCACCCAGCAATCCCCACTTAATTGTTGTTTTTTTTTTAAACCCTTAACTTCTGTGTATTGGCTCCTAGGTGGAAGAGTGGTAAGGGTGGGCAATGGGGGTCAAGTGACTTGCCCAGGGTCACACATCTGGGAAGTGTCTGAGGCCAGCTTTGAACCTAGGACCTCCCATCTCTAGACCTGACTCTCAATCCACTGAGTTACCCAACTGCCCCCTCCTTAATTGGTTTTTAATAGATGTTTGTGGAATTAAATTTCTGCTTAAGCTGCCATAGTCAGCACCATTTTGCTCAGCAGTAAATCATATTCTCATTGTTTTCGATATGTTTGTCTTTCCCTTTCATCTAGACTATAAGCTGCATGAGTGCAAAGACACTCCTACTTCTTCTTCTTTTTTTTTTTTTTTGGCTTCTTGATGAATATGTCTTGATTTGGTTTGGGCTTATTACTTTTTTTTATACTTCTATGATGCTTGTGTTGGACATGCCATAAATGCCCAATAAATACTTGTTGGTTGGTTGCTTGCCACTCCATTTTCTTTTCTTTCCCCTAAAGGGTCTAGTGGCATGTCCTAAGTGCCTAATAAATACTTCTTGGTCGACTGCTTGCCATTCCATCATTCCTGTAACAACTGTCATAGGGTCATGGGAGTTAGAATTGAAAAAGGTCTTAGAGATCATGTAGTTCCTTGAGCAAATGGAGGCCTAGAGAAATGAAGTGACTTTCCCAAGCTCGTAAGGAGAAAAGAGCAGAGAAAGTTTTCTGCCCCAGATCCTTGGACTACAAACACAACACTCTTTCCATTATCTAACTAAAAAGAGAGATAGAGTTTGTTAAATTTCCTCTAGGCTCCTTGTCTGACTTTTGTTGGATTTCATATGTGGGCAGATTCTAATTTGGCATTGAGGACTGACCTCATAGATTCTGTTTGTACACAGCTCCATTCTGATCCATACCTCCCGCTAGTCCTAGACCTCCAGGAAATTGCCAGTCACCTCTAATGCCTTCTTAATTTTTCCATTTCCTTCCTGAAGCGGGTAATAACATTTCTCTGCGGAGCTAAGAGAAGTGACTGGACTCATTTCTCTTGTGACCTAAGGCTGGCTGGTGCCTTGCTTCTTGGAGATGAAAGACCCCCCTGTTAACTTACTCTGCCATTTCCCCCAGCTGGGCAGCTCTCTACCTTTTGTAGCTCCCTTATGTCAAATCCCATCAACATAACAGACTATTAATGAGCCTAGGAAGAGACAGCACAAAGGGGGAAATACCACAATAAGATAAAAACAGATCAATAGAAAAGGCAAACAGAGTGAAAGGTACTGAGAACAATTTGGGAGCTGTCAGCATTCTTAACAGACATGCAGAGACAGGACAGGTAAGTCCTGTCATAACCCAAGATGGACACAGAGAACTAAGAGATGGACAAAATGTCAAAGCATCAAGAAAAGAAAAGCAGGGGGTCAATACCCAGCCAAAACTCATCCTCTAAGTTCCCGAAACCAACACGGTAATCTGCCCATTTCCGGAAAAAATCTGTCAGGCCATTCTGCCGCCTCTGGAACACCTAAAAAGGAAAGGGGGAGAAATAAGAATGGTTGCTAAAAATGGGTACTAGGCAAATGTCAGACAGATTTGGGTAGTCTATCATCTCTTTCTCTCTCCCTCTCTTTCTCCTCCTCCTCCTCCTTCTTCTCTCTCTCTCTCTCTCTCTCTCTCTCTCTCTCTCTCTC